>NW_028280143.1:0-140965 GCF_059751315.1 Micrasema longulum | reverse complement strand
AGCCATGACAGGTTATAAGCCATGTAATTGCTTAGACTTTCATATTTCTTTATCTGAAATGTTCTGCATCCCTGTTGTAAATTGTTAATAATCATCATTCCCTTTCCGCGCATAATGGTGCATAGGGCACTGCATTGGTACACCAATCACAGCGTATCTTGATTATTTTTGTTACACGAAGGTAAGGTAATCAGTCTTACGCTCTGCGTACCAGTCTAGGGACTATGAAATATTCTAGTGTAAAAACACCCTTTTCAACAATATTTCATGTGAATCATGTCGAGAATCGAACCCGAAACCTCTTGCATGGTAGGCAAATGCGCTGACTATTACACCACGAGGCCGACATAATAACAATATTATTAAATTTATGAAAACACTGTTATGAACATATACTTTTTTGTTTTGAATTTGTAAACATATTTTTTGCCACTATTTGTGTTTAAATGATAATATGTGATAGTGTATAGCTTATGTTAGGTTTTTGTTATTTTCATTGTGTTTTTTGTAATATAAATAATATAGATGTACATAAATACCTTGTTTTTTAAACTGTCTAAATATTTGTTAATTATCTTCGTTTTTTTAAGTTAGTCTTCATTGTTTATCCTCAAATGTAATTTAAAAAAATATATATTTTTAACTGTCCTCGGCACGGGAAACCCCAGTAAGGTCACATTATTTTTATTATTAATTATAGTTTGTAAGCAAAAAATATGAATAAATAAAATAAATATCCGACAAAGGTCCCCATATTATTTGCCAACCATACAGTGAAAGCAGTATAATTTAATTAAATTAAAATCTCGATTGATAAAATAGTAAATGAAATTCTTTATTTTTGCCATGGCGAACAGTTTCTGAAATAATGGCTATCGAAATTACAAGAAATTCCTTTGTAATTATTAATTAACCTCCCCGAACTTGGGGGTGCCGACATGCCAAACTTGATAAAGGGCCTTCGACGCCCAGCGCCGATTCCTTGTTCCCGGAATCCGCCCTGAAAAAAGTAGGTAGCTACTCGTTCATACTTAAGTGCTAGTGGTAAAATAATGAGCGTTAGCACAGTAAATTCATAACTGGGTCTTTTGACGTTATTTTTATTATATTTATTTTTAAATAAGCAGAAAACTACGATTGTAAGAGTGTCAATATTTTTTCGTGCGACGTCGGATAATTCTTCAACATTTTTTTTTTAATATGCATATTTTGAATTACCCGTAAACGAGCCGTTTTCCGCTCTGTGGGACCAACGAAACGTATGCAAAATGTTTTTATGAAACTGTTCTAGATGTTTCGAAAGGGTAACTGTTTTAAAACAGCAGTTACATTTTTTTTACCACCTCTCTAATACCAACGCAGTGACCTATGCACCATTAGGTGCGGAAAGGGAATGATTATGATGATGTAATAAAGTTTTTCATTGAACTAAATTCAATAAAATATTGCTTTTTGAAGTAAACAAATAAATAACTATTTCTTTGAAGTAAATTTTGTACCTCGGAGGCAGACGGATGCAAATCCAAACGTCAAATATTCAACAACAGCCTAAAGAATCTATTTTCTCTAAGTGTTTTCTAATAATTCAGAACATTAATTTGTATGTTCAGTATCTGAATACATTGGCTCTTTCATTATGAGACTTAAATTTCTTTAAAATCAATGGACATGATCATAAACTGGATACGAAAATCGAAATGTCATTTCGTCAAATTCTGGATTTGCATCCGTCTGCCTCTGGGGTACAAATATAAACCCTGTTATAAGCAAGGTAAAAAAGAATGATGCAAGTCCCATTGTTGGATGTTTAATTCCTTCGACCTCGGGACTGTAAAACAAGGCCTGCCCTCTCGTGATACGCGTGTTCGAAGAAAATAGGGAACGTTTGATTTTACGTAAACTAATTGACGTTAGAGTTTTAAGTATCAAGCCTGGAATTAATGAAAAGGGTAAGTACTTACGATTTTCTCCCTTTGACACTGGTCCTAAAAACCCCGTTTTCGTATGCACAAAGTCACTTTTTTACGTTTCGTTTATATTTTGATGATTTGAATGGCTATCACGCTCGCGGTACCTTCTCGATGTGTGTTCGCGCGCGTTGCTTTCTTGACTCGCCGTCAAAGAGGTGTGGGTACGTTGGAATTCAAAACAAGGACCGCCGGAATCAAAGAAAGGAATGGCTTGGCGCTTGAGTTAAAAAAATATTTAAATCCGAAACCGGAAGTGGATTTGATGCAATTTAAGATGTGAAGCATAGTGGCAACACGAGTCCACTGACTACATGGTTTTTGGAGCATTTAACAGCGACTAGCAGGCAACAGGTTACATGCTAGGAAAGTCGGCCCTCCGAGCATCATGTAATCAGCCATTCGGGCGTCATTGTATCGGCTCTAAGGGCCTAACTTGATCGGCCTCGCGCTTCGGTTGGTTAGGATCTCGAGCACCTTGAAATATCGACTTTTGGACTTCACAATTTCTGTTGGCTGCTCAGAGCAATTTAAATGTGATGTGGTGTCTGTTTTTTTTACAATATACACAGGAGGTAAAACAGAGTATTAAAAAAATAAAGGATAATTACATAGCTATGAAATGCAAACATAATATACTGTCCAATGTTTGAGTATGTCCAAATGCTTGCAGACTGGCTGGTTTTCCTCCCTCGGGAGTTGACGGATCTGACGGATTGAAGGAAAAAAAAGAAAGGTAACCCTCCCTGACGGGGAAGATTCCCATCGCGATTGCCAAGCATTAAAAAGAGCATTTAAAGTCATTTTTTTAATATTCAATTGAGACATTCCTTCAGTTGGGAGTTGGGAGTAGACGGACGCCACCAATAACAGAGGAACGCCTTCTTTTTAGGTGGAAATTTGCAGATCGTCGCTGAACCTCCAGGTCTAAAGTCTGAATAGTCTTACACATAAAAAGAATTAAAAAAACCAATGAACTACCTCATAAGAAAGGGATAAGTGGAGCTCGAACCTCTTACTTCTGATCTGTGTGTCCACAACACCAGCCACGAGACCACAACCTGAGTCAAAAATGTGATATTTTATATTTTTCCATCATGATCACCCTATGAGCGTAGGCATCTTTATCTGAGGACGACTACAGAAGCTCTTAGAATAATATTATGTTATATATTATGACATTATGTTTCACCCTTATGTTTGTACCGGGAACATCTAGGTTATGTTATTATGTGCCGTAGGTAATACAATATTGTGTGCACCAATTCAGCAGTACCCAACCTTTTTCTCACATTTAGTCATACTTTCATTTCTTCCAAAAACCATCATTCGATTTATCGACATTCATCAGCAAATCGCTTCTCTTGCATACATCGTAGACCTTTGTTACCAAGAGTTGCAGTGCCTCTTTGTTGTTAGCAAGAAGCACGGCATCATCAGCATACAAAAGACAATTGACATAGAATTAAGAATAGTCCAGAAACCGCATGCGCTCACCAAACAGAAGGCGACTAAACTACTCATAAATGAGTAGGTTTACGTTTTGACCCATTAGTTTCTTTGTAGACGTCGCTCAGTCGCAACTCCTGATCTGAATTAACTATGCCGTGATGTGTCCTTTTAAAGTGTAAAAATACTGCTTGAATCTGTAAGAAACAGGAAGGTATCACATTTCATGTGTAATTAGCAAACGAATGTTTAAGTAGCAAATGCATTATCTAAAAATTGAATTATTTTTCCATCTGTCAGATTGTCGAAGATACAAAATGGAAATTTCGTTAGTGTTGCCAGGGTAGTAAATTTTTTTACCCTACTTGGCTCATCTAATGAAAGAATTAATGAAAATTGGATCTTGGATTAAACAACTCTGTGGTGGAAATTTGACTGACATTATCTTCAAAACATCAAATATTTTTTGGTTCGTGTACATGCACACAAATCTGGATTTTCTCCCAAGACGGGAGTAGGTATATATTTTTATTTATATCCCTACAGAGATGAGGTAGAATTTTTTCAAATTCAAGGTTCAGGATTATGGATATTCGAGCTTTTACAGGGCTTATGACCTGTCATTGGCTGGGTTAAGTTTACCTGGTGTGGATATTCGCTAAAATAAGCGTAATGGGGAATGTTGTAGTACCTACATAAAGTGGCCACTTAACCCAGCCAATGACAGGTCATAAGCCCTGTAAACGCTCGAATATCCATAATCCTGAACCTTGAATTTGAAAAAATTCTACCTCATCTCTGTAGGGATATAAATAAAAATACATCAAATATTATTTAACATAATATAAAAATATCCGTTAACAAAAATCACGGCATCGTCAGCATACAAAAGGCAAGTGACATTTAAATCACAATATGGTAAGCTGCAAATAATCGTTTATGAGGAGAATTCGCCCCTGCTATACTGACAGAATGCATTAAGTAAACAGTCCTTATATATTTCGAATAAATTTTAATATAGGCGCAAGCTGTTGATTTCAAATTTCATGCTATGCCTAGAATAAAGATTACTCTGTTGAAACTTTAAAAAAAAATCAAATAAAAGAAAATTGTGAGAGAAATGATGCGTCGAAAGAATAAAAAACCTTTAAATGCGATTATCCCGCAACTTGTTTTCATGACTCGATGCATTATGTCAGTAAAGCTTCGATATACCAAACTAAAGAATGACACAAGTCATTATGAACCGTTGCGGAAAAGTGTGAGGTGTAAGGACGCTTTCTTTTTTAACAGGTTGAGAACGGCTATGTACAGTAGGTAGTATAATATTATGTTCTACTAAAATGTATCCACAGGTACCAACCATTTACTACCAATCCTGTCGCCGCCTGTTGCTCTACTGTAAGACGCCCATTGTTGTCTCTCTCGCACTACCCCCAACAGAGTAATCTCGATTCAGGGCTGTACCAAATATTATTAAACAATAATATTCATTCTAAATTTGTTGCAACGGAGAGGGAAATATTTTTAAAAAGGGAAACATTCGCTGTTGCAACAAATTTCGATAATTATTTTTATTTTTTTATCTATTTTATTATTTTTTTACGCCCACAAGGATTTTACATACATGAAAGTTATATGAAATATGAGTATATAAACAACATAAAATTTAAAAAATACAATATAAAGCAACAAAAGATAGAACAGTGTTTAGAAGTAAAGTTGGTATAGTAAAAAAAGATGAGTATACAGGGTGTTCATTAAACCCTGTCACATCCGAAACCACGATGATCAGTATGAGCAAGAAGACATATTGGCATAAAATTAATTTTATAGAATTAATAAAATTTTAAAAAATAAAATATCAAAAAAGGCAAATGGTTGCTTACTTCTGCAGGGGAGAGGCGAGGAGAGGGAGGGGGGAATCTGATACTGCGCCGCGCTCCCTTCACTTCTTCCCTGCAGAAGTAAGCAACTATTTGTTTTTTAATTATTTTACTTTGAAAAAAAATATTTGTTCTAAATATTTTTTTTCATATGCTAATATGTCTTCTTGCCCATACTGATCATCGTGGTTTCGGATGTGACGGGGTTTAAATAACACCCTGTATAAACAATATTAAAAAATAAAAATAAAACAATTTAAAGAAATAAAAGATAGGAACAGTGTTAAGAAGTATATAGTTGGTTTAAAAATAAAAATAAAAAGATGAATGCGTTAACTTATTTTTAAAAAAAACAATATAAAGTAATAAAATATAGAACTGTGTTAATGAAGTTTAGTTAGTTTAAAAAAAAAACAATATATACACATACATATGTTTTTTTTTAAAAATAAGCTATAGAAATGCAGTTAAAGGTTTAAAGCAGCTAGGTACATAATGTTATAAAATACAATATGAACAGAATATTAAGTTCTATTTGATATGGAACATAAATATAGATATTTAAAATTTCCAAGACTCACGTTAAAGACATCGATGTTGTTAGCATATTGGTTCGCGAGTACATGCATCCGCATTACATTACTGAATTCGCGCTGTAATTGGTCGATGATGGACCGCAGTAGAACAGAG
Source organism: Micrasema longulum (assembly GCF_059751315.1). Classification (NCBI taxonomy): domain Eukaryota; kingdom Metazoa; phylum Arthropoda; class Insecta; order Trichoptera; family Brachycentridae; genus Micrasema; species Micrasema longulum. The sequence continues at coordinate 134,973 of NW_028280143.1, read as the reverse complement.
TATTACATCGGGTAACTCGACCGGGCACTCGCATATCAATCAAATTGATAAGGTCACAACAATCGATTAATTATTTTCGGAATCTCTAAGTTCAGTCATATCACTCCACTACTTCGGGAACTACACTGGCTACGTTTTCCACAGAGGGTCGAATACAAACTCTGTTGGCTTATGTATAAGTCACTGCACAACTCGGCTCCGGAATATCTAAGGGAACAATGCATTCCAGATGAACTAGCTGACAGGCGTCTCACGCTTAGATCAGCTACGTCTACGGCGAGAGGAAAAGTTATTATACCTCTACGCAAACAGCGCACTAAATTTGGTGAACGCGCATTTGCGGTCGCAGGCCCTATGGCATGGAATGCTCTCCCAGCAGAGGTGCGAGGCTGTGAAAGTGAAGTGATGTTTCGGAAAAAACTTAAAACCCACTTGTTCTCTAAATCATTTGAATAAATCCGTAGCACGTGACAACAAAATAAATTATTTTAATTAAATTACAAATTTAAAAGCTTCAATTAAATTAACAATAGAATCACCATGTAAAGCGCCTTTGAGGCATTTTATTACGAAAATGGCGCTATATAATTATCCATAATTAATTAATTAATTAATCGAACATTGATATTATTATTTTAAACAAAAAAGCAAGTCATTTAATTTCGTCTGTTTTCTAATGTTTGGATATTTAAATAATCATTTAAGTTTGTGATATGAATAAATCTCTAGGGCTCGTGTCGGCCTCGTGGTGTAGTGGTCAGCGCATTTGCCTACCACGCAAGAGGTCTCGGGTTCGATTCCCGACATGGTTGACATGAAATATTTATTGAAATATAGATTGCAGCGTTGGGCGTACTAATATTTCTATATATATGATATATACAAATATGAAATGTATGTATAAAAAATATATAAAACATTTTTGACAACCCTGAAAATATTATCCGAAGCTTAAGCCCACATGTACTCTACGCTTCGCACAATGATTAAGATCCATACCAACCTGCTACCCACACTAGGGTGGGACGATATTTTTTTTTCCGAATTAAGAAATGGAAGGGGTCTAAAAAGTTGCCTTTTGGATTGCTCGGAATGCAAAAAATACCAAAAAAAATCGAAACTACTTTTGGCCCTCAACCAAAGCTCGAAGTTTTCGAAAAAGTCGATTTTTTGCGCTAATCTGTCATTTGCGCTAAATCGCTAATTTGTCATTTCGTATTAAAGTAAGAAAATCAGTCCAATTAAATATCAAAATGTGCATTAAACCTTATTAAATAAGCATCCAAGGGCGTGAGTTGCACTTTGTTTTGTAATAAATTGGTAGCATTGTTTCAATGAGCCATTGTTCTCGTCAATCTTAGCCAGGCACTCAACGGAGTCAGTTCCGCGGAGTCTAAACTTTTTGCGTTTCGGTAGTTTCAAAACGTGTTCGAATTTGTAATGTGATTAAGTTATATCTTTACTAACAAAAAATAGTTTTATCAGTATAGAAAATTAACAAAATGTTCAGACAGTGATAAACATCAAACCTCGGTTGAGGGCCAAAAGTAGTATGGAATATTTTTACGTTCAATGTGATCCAAAATGCAACTTTTAAGACCCTTTTCACTTTGATGTCTCGAAAAAAAATGCATACGTCATCGACCCCACTCTAACCTACACACATATATTATTATGCTCTCACCTCTCTCTCTCGTTCGGTAGAATCACAGAGAGAGCGCAAATAAATTTCCTCTATCGCTTCTTCCTAGAACTTTCGCCCGTTTCGCCGTACACCATTTTGTCAGGGACATAATAAAAAGGGACACCTTTCCCCTCCTCCGACAGGAAATTTCCAGGAAAGGGGATGTTATATAAATGCACAGGGGGAAAATATTACATTTGAGATATTGTCGACATGATTTTTTCGTTTCTATAGAGCGACGTCCGTTACCTGCTTTATGAAAAGCTGGAAATTTGACGGGAAGATGAGTCATATTCGATTTATCTGTAACAGGAAAATTCCGCTTAAGACGACATACTTTTTTTGATAGGTGAAAAATTGTATTCGTGTCAATTTAAATTAATATCAAAATAAAACGTACTGTTTTTTTTGTGCAAATGTTTGTTGACAAAATACTGGATTACAGTTCTTAGGGAGTCATTTAAATTAACAAATTATGACAGGAATAGAGAACATTTAGAGAAGGGAATAAATTATGGAAGGCTACGCATTTACGTATCCACGACAATTTAAACACTACACAATACATTTACAAGAAGGATAAAATTTATATATCAACAATATTTTGAGTTTGTCAAAATTTTTGTAGACAAGGACTGGATTCAACTCCCTGGGGAGCTGTTTATATTAACACATTACAACAGAGACGAAGAACATTTAAGAGAAGGTAATATAGAAGTCTAGGCATCTACAGGGCTTACGACCTGTCAATGGCTGGTTTAAGTGGCCACTTTACACACTGTGTAACATTCACCATTCTGCCTATATTTGAACATCTGTATTCCTTCAATTCTTTCATCTGTTGATGTTTGCACAACAGACATCATCAATCTCACCCGCATAAATAAAGTTTTCAGCTCTTTAACTTTACAAACATCAACAGATGAAAGAATATAGATGTTCAAATATGGGAAGAATGGTGAATGTTACACAGTGTGTGAAGTGGCCACTTAAACCAGCCATTGACAGGTCATAAGCCCTGTAGATGCCTAGACTTCTATATTACCTTCTCTTAAATGTTCTTCGTCTCTGTTGTAATATGTTATAATTTATATATGTATATTTTTTATTTTTTTATTAATACATTTCATAAAAGGTACATGTTTTTAAAAAATTATATACACATCTATTTTTATACATCTAGTAAATGTTATCACTGTAATATCTCCAAAAAAGATACTAACTCTTGTGCTTGGAGAGGGACTTACACTGTTGTATTTGTTTATTTATAAGAGTTTATATAATTTTGAATAAACGAGTACAGGAGAAAAAAAATAGGATATTTAATGAAAAAAACATAAAATAATAATACATTCATACTAATTATAATTTAATGCCGTTTTTAAATGTTCAAAAAATTTTTTTAGAGCTACTTTAAATTTATTTATTGATATATTATTTTTAATAGTTTTTAGTTCATTGGGAAGATTATTATAATTTTTTACACCTTTGAAAACAAAGCTTTTTCGACCATGACTTGTGTGGAATTTAGGAATTTTAATATTATTTTGGTATCTGAGTGACTTATTCATCTCAATTAATTTTTTTTCTTCTTTATAAATTTGTATAATGGAATTTTATTTTATAAAGAGTGTCTACTGTATGAACCTTAAATATTGTATATAGACTTTCCGTATTGAATGTTGAGGGTTTCTTTAAAATTGCTTTAATAATTAATCTTTGTACTATTTTCAGAGGGTTTAATATATTGGCATATGCACCACCCCCTCCAACAATACCATATTTTAACAAATATTGTACAATGAGGAACTTCAGCCCTACGGGAAATTGGATACAAAAAGTGTTTTCTTACGCGGGGTAAAAATTAGAGCATTAAATTGTACAACAAAGTTTCTTGAAAATGTACAGAAAAAATAATAAAAAATATTTTGATAAAAACGCACTGCTTTAAATGACGTCACTGGTTCATGTGAATCAACCTATGATCTGAGAGCTATGGAAGATTTCCGGTCTGCTTGTCGCTTCTGGACCAATAGGAAGAACTGAATGAGAATAAGCGAAAATGAACCTCTGACGTTACACGCGGAGTTTTTGCAGAAATACAAAACTTTGAAAAATCGTAGCGCCGAGAATACGATATATAAAAATTAAAAAAAAAATTTTTTGACTAAGTTTAACAGTCTATTAAAAAATATTTTTTTTTAAAAAACCACTGAACTTCCTCATTGAGTAATAAGCTATTTTAAAATTCTCATGCCTATTTAAAAATTCCTTAATCTAATAAATATGTATATACATTTTCTAATACGTTTAACTAGTTCTTATATATATATATATATATATATATGTATGTTAGGGTGTGTATGTATATGTGTGTGTACATTGATGTTTAGAAAAAGGTGGATACATATCTTATTTTTTACACAGAAAACTTAATTTTACTTTGTAGATAAAATTGACGGCAAATGTTAACTATCCATTGTAATACGGGCCGCGGGCCCGATTACAATGAGAATTCAACAAAGTTATCTTCGACTGTCTATAAAGAAAAACCGATATTTGTGTACGAAAATGAGTGTATTTGCATGAACATTTAAAGTATCTTGACGGTAACCAATGATTGAACATTAGAATGGGCCGATGATGTATGAATTTTTTTATTTTTTTAGACAAAGTGAAAGGGGTCTAAAAAGTTGCATTTAGGATCTCAAGTTATAACTCAATAACATTACAAATTCAAACACGTTTTAAAACTACCGAAATGTAAAAAGTTTACACTCCGCGGAACTGATTCCGTTGAGCGCCTGGCAAATATTGACGAAAACAATGGCTCATTAAAACAATGCTACCCATTTATTGCAAAACAAAGTTTAACTCACGCCCTTAGATGCGTGTTAAATAAAGTTTAATTCACATTATAAAATTGAATTGGATGGATTTTCTTACTTAAATACGAAATGACATAGCGCAAAAATCGTCTTTTTTGAAAACTTTAAGCTCTGGTTGAGGGCCAAAAGTAGTATTGAATATTTTTTGTTATTTTTTGCGTTCCGAGTATTCCAAAATGCAATTTTTTAGACCCCTTTCATTTGAAAATTCAGAAAAAAAAAATATATCGGGCCACTCTAATGAACATGTCAAAAGTCGAAATAATCGGCGCGCGTGCATGAGAAGATGTATGAATGTAAAGAAAGCGAGATCTGTATGCAAATGTAGATTTTACGGGGAAACGGCGTGATGGTTTGTTTGTTTAAAATATACTTACAAAAAATTATTTCATAATGCTTTTATGAAACCATGGAAGCAGGTTCGGTGTTCTTGAATAAATAAAACCATCGACACTTTTAAAATAAAATAGGATAAGATTTATAAGTCAATTATACCTTGATAAAGAAACTTGCGTAGCTTTGAAACCGGTCGGTAGAAAAAATAAAAATAAGTGGTTAAAAACAAAGTAATTTTACTATTTTTTTAATGAATAACCACAAAGTTAGTGCTTCAAATATAAAAATATGTAATTGTTAGATGCTCGATACCTTCGACCTCGGGACTGTAAACAAGGCCTGCCCTCTCGCGATACGCGTGTTCAAAGAAAACAGGAACGTTTGATTTAAGGTAAACTAATTGACGTTATGGTTTTGAGTGTCAATCCTGGAATAAATGAAAGGAGTGAGGACTTACGATTTCCTCCCTTTGACACTGGTCCAGAAAAACACTGTTATCGTTTGCACTGGTCACTTTGAACGTTTCCTTGTATGTTGATGATTCGAATTTACTGTCACGCTCGCGGTACGGTTTTCGTTGTTGTGTTTTTTTGTTGTGTTGTCACGCGTTGCTTTCTTGACTCGCCGTCAGGGAGGAGTAGGTACATTGGGATTCAAAACAAGGACCACCGGAATCAAAGGAAGGAATGGCTTGACACTTGAATAGATAATGAATCCGAAACAGTAATATTATGTATTTATTTATTTTATGGTAACATATTTACTACAGCAGTTTATTTGTTCATATTTATTTATTTTTGCCGGTGAATCATCGTCATCCCATCATTTTTCACGTACTAAGCAACGTCTGAAAACATTTTTCAATTTTTGTACTTCTTCTTGGACCAGTCAACCGGTAGGTGAAATCTTTCATTCGGTCGAATCTCAGCCTGATCAATGGTTTCAGCTTTTTACAAGAATAAACAGACAGGAAAATTGAGGAAACATGGATGTTTAAACATTCAAATGGTGAATGTTGCACAGCTTAGTTGCATCGACTAGCTAAACGGCTGTAACTAGCCGATGACAGTTATTTTCAAAATTTCTCATTTTCTCTTGCAAAAGGATATGTTTCCATGTGCAAAGATATTTTTTTCAACACAGATAAAGCTGTTGAGAATATAGAAGACTCGGTATTTTGAGTGCTTACAATCTGTCTGTTGAATTTCATACTCACGTATGCCAGGTTTCAATTATTTTCTATATACTTGTTTTGAATATTACCTTTCTCATGGGTGTTGGCCCACTATAGAGAATGAAAATTTGAAGAATAATAGAGACATATATGGTGAGAAGCTGTAAGTTTTCTAATAAACCGGAAACCTACGAAAGAGTAAACCCCCTTTTTTTATTAACGTTACCTATTTGAATCAGATTCATTTTACTAAGGTGTCCAGGCAGATGGCAGATGTTGCAAGAATACAGTTATGTGTGTGAAAGATTCCAGATCTATGGACGAGTGATTCCGATTCATTGACTGCTCTCGGATAAAAACCCTAAATAAGGAAATCGAGTAGAGATAGGTCTACTTCGTCAGTGCAGTGGTTAACGCGTTCGACTATCATTCTTGACATAAAATATTGTTTTTATTTTTTTTTAAAAAAGAAAAATTAGCGTTCTTATAATCTCCCCAAGTATTTTAATTTTGGTGGCCATATTCAACGAATTGTAAATAACTCACTATTATAAAATGAAAATCAAGATGGGTGGAGTGGGGTTCGAACCTCGGACCTCTGATCCTTGAGTCCGCAACACTAGCCGCGGGACCACAACCCGATTCAATTTATCATTTATTAAAGTTGTTTAAACTGCAACATATCACTGTTCCGGGACTGGCAACTGAAGCGTAGAATACGATGCATTTAGTTTACAAAAGCGTGAGTACGTTCTCAACAGAATGAGTTAATTTTTAATGTATCTTGTCTTTAGGTTCTTTATTGCACTCTGGTCGTGAGAATGATATCTCACCAGTATGAGTCAAAATGTGCGATATCAAATCTCTTTTTTTAAAACATTTAAATTCGCACTCTGAGCATAAGTACTGTTTCTCAACAGTATGAGACAATGAGTGAATTTTTAATGTAGCTCGTCGTGCAGATTTATAATTGCACTCTGAGCATGAGAATGGCTTTTCGCCACTGTGAATTAACATGTGTGATTTTAAATATCTTTTATGCGTACATTTATATTGGCACTCGGAGCATGATAATAGTTTCTCACTAACATGAGTCAATAAGTGTGATTTTAGGTGACTTCTTTGTGAACATTTAAAATTGCACTTTGAGCATGAGAAAGGTTTTTCACCAGTATGAGTCAACAGGTGTGACTTAAGATGACTTTTCTGTGAACATTTAAATTTGCACTCTGAGCATGAGAACAGTTTTTCACCAGTATGCGTCAACATGTGAGTTTTTAAATTAGCTCTTCGCGAGCATTTATATTGGCACTCTGGGCATGCGAATGGTTTCTCACCAGTATGAATCATCATGTGTGATTTCAAATTCCATTTATCCGAACATTTGTATTGGCACTTTGAGCATGAGAAAGATTTTTCACCACTGTGAATTAACATGTGTGCTTTTAAATATCTTTTATGTGAAAATTTTAATTGGCACTCTGGGCATGCGAATGGTTTCTCACCAGTATGAGTGAACAGGTGTGATTTTAGATGACTTTTCAGTAAACATTCAAATTTGCACTCTGAGCATGAAAATGGTTTCTCACCGGTATGAGTCAACTTGTGAGTTTTTAAACTAATTTTGTGTAAACATTTATACTGACACTCTGAGCATGAGAATAGTTTCTCACCAGTGTGAATTAACTTGTGAGTTTTTAAATTATCTCTCCGCGAGCATTTATATTGGCACTCTGAGCACGAGAATGGTTTCTCACCAGTATGAGTCAACTGGTGCGATTTTAGATGACTTTTCTTTGAAAATTTAAATTTGCACTCTAAGCATGAGAATGGTTTCTCACCAGTATGAGTTAAAAGATGTGACTTTAGGTGACTTTTCTTTGAACATTTGAATTTGCACTCTGAGCATGAAAATGGTTTTTCACTAGTATGATTCAAAACGTGAGTTTTTAAAGAGTTAAAATCTTTTTCCTTCGCTTTTAAACCTGAAACAACAATAGAACACTTAAAAAATTAGGTAGGATACAAATTTTAAACTAACATAAAAAAGCACATAACAGCTTTACTAACCAGACGAGACAACAGGAATTGACTTAATAACCAAAACAGGCGTTTTAAATTGTAAGAAATCATCGGTGCTTCGAAAAAAATCATTGCAAGATAAATTTGGGAAAAAACATTAATGTTGTCGGATGGAATTCCGACGCACAAAGCGCGAGCCGACAAATAATTTGTATACGGCAATATGAATAACGCAGTAATTACAATAATTATTCAAATAAAATAGCGGCAAGTGCAAGTACTTATGTTGTAAGCAAGTTACTAAATTAACCTTGCGGAAGAATTTTATTTTATTTTAATATGTTGATTTCCTTATTCAAAGGAATACAGAAACTTATGGAGAAATAATATAAAAAGAAACAAGATAAGAAAAAAAATCGCACCAAACGTATATTAAGAATATTTTGAGTCTGTCTAAATGTTTTTAGACAAGGACTGGATTTTATCCCATTAGAATTTTTTAAGGTTAGCATATCACAACAGAGATATTTAATTACCTGGCCACTTTCTAAAAACACCTGAAACATTACTACATATATATCCTGAGAACCCTAACCTCCCTTAATTTTTAAACAAATATATTTTCTTTCTCTTTTCTATTTCCACTTTCTGTCTCCTTCCAAACTCATTACTGGATCCCGCATTTCTCGTACTTTTATGTAAAGCTTTATCTTTCCATTAAAAAGCAGTAATTATTTTTAATTAATTTTTATCATTTACGGAATTTTTTTTTCATTTATTTTTTTGTTTTTTTAATTTGAAAAATTCATCTTTTAACCAGTCTGATTTTTGTTAGCTGAAAGATTTTGCTTTTAGCAATAAGCCCGCCAAAATACTTATTCTCCTAACTCAAAGATTTAAAATAAATAAATATATCAAAATAAGAGGGGAATATGGAGATCAAGAAAAAAAACGATATTTTAAGTTTATTCCACAATATCAATATTCTCATGTTTGTCTATGACACTAAAACGAAACTATTGGCGATTATTATTAATCTATTTATTTATCTGTTACTTTTTTCAAAATTAAAAATCGCGTGACTTCACGAGGGTAAAACGGTGTTCTTCAAACTAACATAGTTTATAATTCAAGCGTTGTTGCAGAAAATTACATCTTAATATTAGAAATATAAACGCATATTATGACAGTCATATAGGTAAGTCATGACCACGCGCCCCTTAAAAACCCACGACTGTGACTCCCACCAACAACCTTCCATTGCTGAAGTGTTTTCAAAACATGTAATGAATAATATACAACTCTGCTGCCGCCTCAACTATGTTAGAAATCATACAATAGGAGTTTAAGTCTTCTGCCTACCATTTTTTTTAGACCGTAGATGTAATCTTAGAGCAGATAATGTGAAAGGAAGTATTACTCACTTGAGGCTATTTCAGTATCATGAGAAGAATCCAATTGTTTTTGTTTGATGTCAGGATAATCAATATCCATCTCTGTATACATAATTATATTAGTGGTTATCCTAGCCTGGTCAGTACTAGTCCCCGGTTTAGCCTTCACGGTAGCAACATCAGGCTTTTCAATTCTGCGGGAGCATGGCGCCCCTTCTTCAATATTAAGAATATCTCCATTTACATCGCTAGTCCCCGGTTCAACCTTCACGGTAACAACACCGGATTCATCACTTCTGTGGGAACACAGTGACCCTTCCTCAGTAAAGACAATATCTTCATTAACATTGCCAGTTCCCGGTTCAGCCTTCACAGTAGCCACACCTTGCTCCTCGCTTCTGTGAAGAGTTGACATCTTTTCCCCAGTAAAGACAATATCTCCTTTTACATTACAAGTCCTCGGCTCAGCTTTCACGGAAGGAACACCCGGTTTCTCACTTCTGTGGGAGCACGGCGCTCCTTCTCTGGTATTAATATATCCTTTTACATCGCCAGTTTCCGGTTCGGCCTTAATATTAACTGAAGATATTTCCATAGTTTTTCCTTCGAGAAATGCAATTTAAATATTCGTATAATCTGTAAGTAAATATCCTGGAAATTTTACAAAAAATACGTTGAAAAAATAATAGTAAATGCCAAAAGACAAAATCCAAGTCATGTTGAGTTTTCAAATTATCAAATTACATATGATGTTATACGTTGCTGGTATTAATTGAGATAAAGTTTTTGAGATAATAAATTAGAGAAAAACGTTTGCCTACAAGACGTGTACGGTAAGCCAAATAATATAATTTACTGCTGGTCAACCATCGCATGTACTTTTTATCCTTACTCAACGAAGCTATCAAACAAGAAAGAGGAAGAAGACTATCGATCTATAAAATCTCAACTTTCGCGGTTGTGTTTGGGGTTACCTGCTATATGTCACATCAAGCAGGGAAGCTCTAGCTAGGGGAGTTCCGGGTTTGATTCCCGGTGAGATCTCAACGACTAAGATTTTTCCCAAGCCTGGCTGTAATTCAGCCTCCTGGCCTGTTGTGGTGCTAAAATAAAATATTTATTGTTCTACTTTACATACTGGAATTGTTACTTACTTTTGTATCTAAAACTTCATCAAATTATATGGTAATTTATATATTTTGTATCCTTGATATACGCGCGCGTGCCGCTTATCGATTGACAGGAGAACCACAGATATTTCTACCACGTAGATAATGCGGTACGAAAAACCATAGAGAATAAATTTGAAAATGGACCTACCTAGCGAAAATCCTGATCTCTGGTGTATATTTGTCTATATTTGTCACTCGGTACAATAAATTTGAGCTGTCAGTTGATTAGAATTTCAATCCACTTATTTTTATATGGTAAAAATTTATAAAAAAAACCATAGGGATAGAAAAAACCGTCAAATACTGAATTCGCCCATACAGCAAAGTATGCCTATTATAATATGAATTGGTCATTCGAATCTTTATATTTTACAAATCCCATCAAACAAATCAACCTTTCAGTTCACGTCCGCAATTCAGAGAAACAAAATAAATTCATTAAATATTTAAGTGGCCTCCGTGGTGCAGTGGTTAAGATGCTTGACTCACGCACGGAAGGTTCCGGGTTGGATTCCCGGTAAGAAAACGAAAATTGGGTGTAATTTTTCTCAAGCCTGGGTATTCTGTGCTGTAATTCACCACTGTAATTAGGCCTCCTAGCCTTTTGTAGAGCAAAAAATAAATACACAAATAGTAAATTATATTAATAATAAATAAATAGGGCGGGGGTCCGCTGCAGCTACATATCTTCACATGAACTGAAGTATTCTCTTATGATAGAGAAAATCCAAAAGAAGTTTCTGAGATATCTCTACATGAGAGAGTGCGGGTATTATCCTTGGCTCTAACCGACCGAGTTTCTCCAGGGTATGCTTGGCTATAACAGTTTAGAGACTAGAATGAATGTGCATTTGACGACACATTTTTATCGATTGTTGCGCGGTATGATCGATAATTCTGAAATTATGATGAGCATTGGTTTGTATGTTCCTGATAATTACCTAAGACAGCGTCAGCATAGATTGTTTCATATTACGATATTCAGGACCAACCTGCTTATGGTTATGCCTGTTGGAAGGGCTACCGCTACGCTGAACAACATCGCTCTGGATATTATCTGTTCCATCTATCCGAAGGGGTTTTCCGGAGCAGGATTCTTCTACTTTGACATGAGTTTTATTCGTGTATTATTTTTCTTTTTTATAATATGTACGTACTGAATATATTTTTGTAATGTACATGTTATATTTAAAATAAATTAATTGAAACGCATCGAATTGAAAATCTTAAACTAATTATTAAAACACAAAAAGTCATTATAAAAGTCTACATAAATCTTTAAGGCTTTTGATGTGCCTGAGATGAACCTAATGTACGCTAAAATTATTATGCAAGACAATTTTCGAGATGTAAATCGTCATCCGCAAACAGCGGGTTCGAATCAGGAACATGAATATAATATAACAAGAGCAAGAAATAATTGACAATATTCCTCTCTTTAACCCAACATTTGGTCAAAGGTGCGAGGATTATTTTTTGCTAAATTGTTTAATATGCTTTCCCATAACATTTAGTTAACTGATAATGAACATCATTTCAAAATATCTGACTGAAATATTTAAGTGACATGTAAAATATGTCAATGAAAAATCTTTAAACAAGTTTCCCTAGTTAGGAGGACTCTTAAATAACTTTTTTATAAAAAATATTTCATATGGTACAAGTGGTTGGAAAACGAATTTCCATACGGATGCTGGGCGAGAAATTTCGGGGGGCGAAGCCCTAGGGCTTTTACAATATTATTCAGCGAAGTAGACTGAATTTTAATTAAATTAGTGAATATCTTCTATATGCGATATGCAGTGTCGATCGGTTACAACCCTTACAAATGATATGGATTAGGAATGGATGCCACTTACCTGGTTTGTTCTTGATGGAATTGCGGTGGTCCGACTGGTCGATTGCGAGCGGCACCAACACTAGAACAGGCTCCCGATCTGGAGCTGAACACTGGTGGTTGATGGAAACAAAGCCTATGATGCGGCACACGTTCAACAAAATAAACGCGCGATTCACTACACGAGGTCTTATTGTGGCGGATGACCAAAGGATACTAAGGTGGGAAATGAACAGTGGTTGTGGGTAAAAAGGATGTTACAGTAAACATTGTCAACAATGCATAACCACATCATTCGCAACCAACAAGAATAAAGGGCAATTTAAAAACATTCAGATAAACTCGCACAACAATAGATTAGTGCCAAAATGCAATTAAGCGCAACATTACAAATATCAGGCAATGGTTAACTGGATAAAAACAAAATATTTTTTAATTAAAATAATACCTATAATGTGTATGTATCAAACTAAAAAAATAACCAATCGATAGCAAATTCAAACCATAATTCTAAAACCTTTCAAAACTAACCAATGTTTTTTAAAAAATATTTATTTAATCTTAAAATAGTGCACACATAATATAATAATAATATAAATGTTCTTATATTAACTTAAATATAATTATTAGTAAACTATAAGTTGGGTAATTATCAATTTAAATAAACTAGGCAAATACGCTTTTTGAGAACTAACTTATTTACTACTAACATATTTTTTAAACTTAAATTAAAGTATAATAGTATTCTATTCTTCTTTTATTTCTACTGATATTTCTTCAATTAAATATACAGCTCGACTTATCAACTAGTTTTGTGATGTTGCCTTTAGAAAACGGCAGCCTCAGGGAAAATATTTAAGTAATAATTTTACTATCTGCGTCCCATTGTGCATAAGACACTGCATCAGTACTCCAACCGAGGCGTATTAGCGATCATGTTATGTTTTAGTTAACAAAGTTCTAGAGTAAGTTTATTATAATTAATAGTTTTGTTAGAATTAAGATTTATTCGTAACTTTCGATTTAAAATTAATACGTAGCAATAAGTGCGGAATAGGGACAACAAACTATTCATGATGTAGTGTAGAAAAAAGGACTGGTTGGGCAGGCTATCACAGGCCGACAGCCCGTTTAAATACAAGTTAGTCGTTAGTCGGAAAGTGAGTAATCAGTCGAGGGTTAGTCGGAATGTCAAAAGCTAGTTGGAAAGTCGAGAGCTATTTGGAAAGTTAACCAAAATACGAATTTTGAAAAACGTTTTTGGGCAATCATACAGCTCAAACAGAAAAATTAAAAGTCAGTACCTATACAAAATATGTAGCTATTTATTTGACAATTGTAGTCGGCATTGTTTTATGGGTTGTTTAACCCATTACATAATAAAGACTGTTAATATAAGGTAGAAGTTAATGAATAGAGAGCAGATAGCTGCTTAATTGCCGATATGTACAGAAAAATTTATTCATATTATCCGCAGAAGCCGTATTCAGCAAGCAAATTTCCCTATGAATGGGTTTAATATATATATGAATGTGTGCGTGTGCTTATGAGTGGGTACGAATGAAATGAAATATGTAAGGGGAAGGGAAAGCAGAGGAATTAATAAGAAATTTGTTGTAAGATTTCATATTTCGTAACATGATTGAGTCAAATTTTAAAATCGTTTTATTGTAATATAACTATGAACACATAAAAAAATAAAAAAAACATTGCAATTTAGTTGCTAAAAGTTCATAATTCGATTTAAGGTAGAATTAATTTAGAAAATTGTGCTACATTAAGGCACATGAAGAAGTTAGTAAAGCGAGTTTGACTCTGAGATACTCTAAAATGAATACGTGCATCCAGATCTAATATTTTAGCTAGAAAGAATATTGATGAACAACACCATGTATACCATAGTGCGTCTATTTGCAAGGGTTTGCAAATTATCATAAGCGCACGCTTAGCGATAGTCTTGAAATCAAAGTGTAGTTTACGATTGATTTGTTTAAATGAAAAGTCTTTAAATAGTTTTGTTTTTATCAGAATTAACTAAGTAAAAAAGAAAAGAAAATCTTAGTTCACTACGTACATAGGAAAAACAAAATAATTTCAAAAAGTTAATGTTTTGATAGGGCTTACAGGTATGTAGTATGATACCTAGTATTGGGAATGATGTGATTATTGAAAGTTATTTTGCTATTGAAACGGATGCCCAAGTAAGGAACCGTTTATACGAATTTGATGAAACTTATATTATTCTTTTTTTGTGCAATTGATTGTATTCGCCGTTCTGTTGAATGTTATATGTTATTTGAATACATTTAACGGGATTGAGTGATAACATATAAATTTTACAATACTCAGGTAGTGATATGAGGACTTCTTGCATTTTATGACAGCTATCAACACTTTTAATATTCCAATTCACATTTAAGTCATCAGCAAACATGATATAATTAGAGAGAAGAAAGCAGTTCCTAATATTACGAACGTAAATATAGAATAAAAGTGGGACCTAAAAGGCTACCTTGAGAGACACCCGATGGAAATTGGGGAAAATTAGATGAATGTCCGTCAGCAACACCTGCCTGACCTATGTTTTTATATAAGAGGTGATCCATTCTAAGAGATTTCTGTGAATTCCGATTGACGCTAATTTATTAAAAGGGTCGAGTAATCGACACAATTGGAATAGCTCAAATAAACAGCGTCAGGTTAGGATGCATTAGCCATAGTCAGTTATGTCAATCACAAAAAAAAAATATGCAAATACTGAACGTTTTTGCATGATTATGTGGCAGACCAGCGGGGATTCGAGCTATTTTTAGTATTTACCTATGTGTAAAAATTGAGTCGAACATACATTGAAAACGTGAAAGTCGAACGGAGTGGTGTTGGTGCGACCTCGACGTGAGTCCTATCTCGCGAGCCAACAAAAAGCTTCATAAAGATCTTCTCCTAAGATACCTTAGAGCTCGTATTTAGCCGACCGCGGCTTCCCGTACTATCACCCTTCATACTCGAAATTAAGAAAATAATTTTTGTTAATTTACGTGAATAAATTAAAGTAATTTCACAGTAAAACTTTTTCACCCATGTGATTTCATAAATAAAGAATTAAATCATGTATTTTGAAAAGGGGTGTTTTCACAATCGGAGCTTGAGAATATTATTTTGTGGCCAGTATGAGTCAACCTGCGAATTTTAAAGTATTTCAACGTGAACATTAATTACAATATTTGAGTTTGTCCAAATTTTCGTAGACAAAAGACTGGATTTCACCCCTTCGGGAATCATTAAGATTGACAAATTACAACAGGGATAAAGAATACCTTAAATAAGGGAATAAGGAAGTCTAGTCATTTCTAGACAGGTCATGAGCCCTAGACTTCCATATTCCTTTATTTCAGGTATTCTCCATCCCTGTTGTAGTTTGTGAACATTAATATTAGCAGTCTGAGCTTCAGAATGGTTTCTCACCACTATGAGTAAGCATATGTGTTTTTAAATTTCTTTTATTCAAACATTTATATTGACATTGAGAGCACGAGAATGGTTTCTCACCAGTATGTGTTAACATATGTGATTTTAAAATACTTCTTTGGAGACATTTATATTCACAATTTGAGCATGAGAATGGTTTCTCACCACTATGAGTAAACATGTGTGACTTTAAATTACTTTTACGTGAACACTTATACTGACACTCTGGGCATGAGAATGGTTTCTCACCTGTATGAATAATCATGTGTGATTTAAAATCCCATTTATTTGAACATTTATATTGGCAATCTGCGCATGAGAATGGTTTTTCACCAGAATGAGTCAACATATGTGATTTCAAAAGAAATTTTTTTGAAGATTTATACTGACACTCTGAGCATGAAAATGGTTTCTCACCAGTATGAGACAACATGTGAGATTTTAAATTCCTTTTATTCAAACATTTATATGGGCAATGCGAGCACGAGAATGGTTTCTCACCAGTATGAGTTAACATATGTGATTTCAAAATATTTTTTTGGAGACATTTATATTGGCATTCTGTGCATGAGAATGGTTTTTTACCGCTATGAGTAAACATGTGTGTCTTTAAATAACTTTTACGTGAACATTTATACTGGCACTCTGAGCATGAGAATGGTTTCTCTCCAGTATGAATAATTATGTGTGATGTAAAATCCCTTTTATTTGAACATTTATACTGGCAATCTGAGCATGAGAATGGTTTCTCCCCAGAATGCGTCAACATATGTGATTTCAAAAGAGATTTTTTTGAAGATTTATACTGACACTCTGAGCATGAAAATGGTTTCTCACCAGTATGAGTCAACATGTGTGATTTCAAATGACTTATCTGTGAACATTTATGCCGGCATACTGAACAAGAGAATGGTTTCTCACCAGTATGAGTTAACATATGTAACTTCAAATTACATTTACGTGGAGATTTATACTGGCACTCTGAACATGAGAACGCTTTCTCAACAGTATGAGTAATTTTATGTAATTTCAAATCCTCTTTATTTGAACATTCATATCGGCACTCTGAGCAGAAGAATAATTTCTCATCAGTCAACTTTTGAGTTTTTAAAAGGTAAAAATCTTTCTGCCTTGCTTGTGAACCTGAAACAACAAGAACACATGGAAAATTATATCGAATGCAAATTTAAAACTAACAAACGCGCATGATGACAATATTTATCAGACGATACATAATAGGACTTAACCCTGTAACTCTGTTTTATTAATGGAATCTCGGCGTATGGCAATTCCATAATTATGTTCGTAATGCTTTCCTAGAGTTGAAGAGCGGAAAACCGAGCAGTTAACCAATAAACAAAATAAGATCCGAGGAACGCAGAAGTTTTAAAAGAAAATTGGGGCAAGTTCAGGTACCTAAATGGTAATCAACTAGAAGCGGATGCAATCTGAAAGCTTACTTATGGAAGCTTCCTGGAAACAAACATAATTTGTTTTTTTTTTTTACTAAACATAGATTCACAATTTGAAACATAATAAAAAGAAAAATTAAATTAATAGGTTAAACATTGAAATAATATAAAAAAGGGAATGAAATAATAGAATATAATTTTAGAATGGTCAAGTATTCTCGATTAGTATTAATTTTTGAAGTTTTTTAAAATTTTATTATTATATATCGTTTTTTTTATTTTATTTTTTATATTAAACTAATCGAAAAGTTTTGTTTTAAATGTTCAGAAATTAATTAATGAGATTTACAAAATATGTTCAAAAGAACATTAAACTATAAACAATAAAGATAATTATTTTCTCAGAGAGACGAGATATCATAACGTCGGCGCGTCGGTAAGTTTGATGTACCGAAAGGTGAGTTAATTTTTTATTTTTTGTAAAACTGTCTTTGCTTTAAGGACACATCAACCGAGCTGTCTGGATACTTCATTGAAGAGCCTGAGTATTATTGGTATTGGTGGAAATAAACGTATTGGTTTTATAGTTTCACACTGCAAATAAAGTGTTAGTGCAAATATTGCAATTTGAAGAATGTACTTTTATTTGAGATAAATCTTAAGTACCCGTTTTACTGGACATAATTTTATGTAACACCATTAATGAAGCCTCTACCACAACTTTCTATTTTCTAATAGTAAGTTACGTACAACTCGTTGAAAATGGCCCACAAAATTTAAATATTTGGGTAAATAGTAAGAACGCTAATATTTCTTTAAATGAAAAAACTCGCTTTTTATGGATATCGTAAATAGAAGACCACATTATAGAATTCTTAGATTATTTATCTGTGTTATTCATCAAAAGCATCTTTGAGTACAATGCAAGATTATACGAAGTTTTTACCTTTTCCTAATGAAAAGCTCTATATTACACATAGAGGTAATATTATAAATAGAGTTCACAACAGGGCACTCCAGGCGTTGGAGTGAATACAATCCACCGCTCGAAACCTCTCCACAGTCGAACGCAAGCGGTCGGTGACGCGTGATCTCTCAGTGACGAATCGAATTTATCGTAAAATGTCGTCGCGTGTGCTAAGATATTGTAAAAACTTACTATCTCAGTAATTACTAGTTAACGGTTCTTAATTGATTGAAGTAATGGTATTTAATTCCAAGAAATAATTCAACACTCAAGTGTTTTTCCCTTCTATTTCAATTCATATTTATTTGTTTCGTATTGTTAAAAACATACGTATATTGAGTTAAGCTTTGCAATATAAATAGGTAAGTATCACAAAAATATTATCCACGATACGGCACAGGAAAAAACCCAACAGCTCTCCCAGATCCAGATCCTACTTTTCATAATATTAACTTTGGCAAATTTAATGGTATTGTCTTTGAGTTGTATTTATAAAAACTGTTTTGTTTTCACATTTCGTTTATCTTGGAATTTATGTTGTTTGATTTTAAGTAGTAAAACTGTTTTTATTGCCATTATGACTTTTAAATAGTTGAAAAAAACAAATATTTGATTTTTATTTGTGTCGTTGTATTTGTGCCACCCCTATCAGCGGGCGACGGCCGATGCCAGCCGAGTAATCAAACCAAAGTACCTCTTCAGGTCTGCTCTGATTAGATGAACGTTTTTACCCCGTCCCCCTACCTTTCGCGTTCTGAGAAATTTTGAGCTATATTTTTTAACGATTTTGTTCGGAATGTCGTATCTAAATATAATATATCACTGATATTGCGGTTGAATGTTTAAACTGCGACTTTTACTGCCTCTTGGTTAGCACGTATGACTACTATGCAAGAAGTTCTTCCCGTCATGTTTGGTATAAAATATATTTTAGTATGAAAGGTGTTTTTTACACTTTAATATTTCATAGTTCCGTTACTAAATAAAACATATCGAAGTTTAATAATACGAAAATAATAATTCTATAATAAATTAAACTTAATGTAATACGTACTGAAACGCAAGGTGCTGTAATTTGGGAACGAAATTGAGGTAAGTGATTTTTAACGAATTTAGTACGAAACGAGCCCTGCTGAGTGTTACCTGTGTTCTCGGTTGCCAAATCTATATATAAAAAAGCAATGTTCGTATGTGTCCTAGATGGACTGAATAACTACTGGACCGATTTACGTGCAGTTTTTAGCGAAATGTAGATCTTTGCCGTGAGCAGATTTTAGCTCTTAAAATCTTCAATTAAGTAGAAAAAAAATAGGAGCGTAACTGTTTTTTTTCGTCGTTAGCCAGGGGCATTCGCCCATAATGCATATACAAAAAAATGGAAAGAGGTTATTTATTGTGAAAAAAAAAATGTATGTTTACAAACAAAATTCGTTTTTTATGGATTCTAATCAGATTATTTCTTTAAATTCCTTAAAATTTCTACCCATTTATTTCTGGATTTTTGGTAATACTAAAACTATATTACCGTTAATATAATGTCCGTACATTCAATACATTTTTAAAATACGCATTCCCAAATAAAGTGCACCCCAGTTGGTGAGAAAAGCAGAGTTTGACATTTGCAAAAAGAATTCAATAATAGAAAATTCATTATTTAAAGTTTTGGAATTCAACCATAGACAAATACCTAGGTACCTCCTTAAAGTCAATATTTGAAAACGAAAATCTTTGAGTTCTGGAATTTAATCATAAACAAGTACCTAGGTACCTACTTACCAACGGAAAGTTAGACTATCTTTTTTACGTTTATTCAAACGGTTTTTACACGCTTTCACGACACACCAAGCATTTCGGTTTCGAATTAAATGTCAAACTCATGTCAAAACCCGGCTGGTGGTAAAAGAACTACTAAATACGCGTAGGGCTACACTTAGATACTTACCACTAGCGAATCCCTATTGTTTCGTTTTTTGAAAAATTATTTATTATTCGAAAGAGAACCATCCAAAAACCCGTAAAAATCCACAAATATAACTATTTTTGAAAAACACAAACATTACCAACACAGATAATTTTATTCTGATACTTTGTCTAAAAAAAATAACAAAATCGGTTTAGTTTTTAGGTGTGGAAAACGAGACAAAAAAACAAAAAAATGGTTTGACATGCAGTTGTCTTTTTCGCAGAGTATCGAGGAGGCATTTGCAAGACAGTGACAGGAAAACAATGTGCGAATACCTATTTATCAAAATTCTCTATGCTCACAGTTTATGTAAACCGAAACACAAAAATCAATAATGTATACGTATACAAATTTGAACTAAATATAATAATTGATATGTAATAATAATATGAAACTTTCGATTGTGTTCATTTGATCTATATACGAGTATGTACTTACAAATAGCAAAAGAAAAGCATTGCCGGGTTCAGCTCGTGCAATATAAATAAATAAGATATTTTATTATAATTGGCAAAAACAGTAAGAACGTTCATTGTTACAGTCATGCAGGTAAGTCATAAGTTTTAACCGCATGCGTGTTTAAAAAAAAACCTACCGATTGTTTAATATTTCCGAAACGAGACATGAATAATATAACTTTGCTGCCATCACAATTATATATCAGCAATTACACAGTAAAATTAAATGTATTCTGCGTACCATCATCACTAGTCTACAGACGTAATCTCATAGCAGATAATGTGTAAGGAAGTTTAACTTACTTGAAGCGACTTCTTCGTTACAAGACGAATCCAAACATTCTCGTTTGATGTCAGGATAATCAATATCCATCTTAGTGAAAATAATTGGATCACTGGTTATCGTAGGCTGATTAGTGCTGGTCCCCGGTTCAGCCTTCACAGTTGCACCACCAGGCTCCTCACTTCTTTGGGAACATGGCGTTCCTTTTCCCGTAATAAGAATATATCTTTTTAAATCGCCCGTCTCCGGTTCAGTCTTCACGGTAGAAACGCCTGGCTCCTCACTTCTGTGGAAACTTAGCGTCCCTTCCCCAGTATGGATAATATCTCCTTTTACATCACAAGTCCCCGGCTCAGTATTCACGGAAGAAAACCCTGGTTTTTCACTTCTGTGGGCACATGGTGCTCCTTCCCTAGTATGAAGAATATATCCTTTTACATCGCCAGTCCCCGGTTCAGTCTTCACGGTAACAATACCTGGCTCCTCGCTGCTGTGAAGAATTGGCTTCCTTTCCCCAGTATAGACAATATCTCCCTTTACATCACAAGTTTCTGGCTCAGCCTTTACGGAAGGAAAACCTTGTTTTTCACTTCTGTGGGAACACAGTACCTCTTCTCTATCTCCTTGTATATCGCCGGTCCCTGGTTCGGCCTTAACGGTAGCAACACCTGGCTCCTCACTTCTATGGGAATACGGCACCCCTTCCGCAGAATGAAGAATTTCTCCTTCTACATCACAAAGCCCTGGTTCAACCTTAATATTCAATGAAGCTATTTCCATGGTTTTTCTTTCGACTAATGCAAAATAAATAATAGTTTTATAATCTGAAAGAAAATATCGTGGAAATTACAAAATATGTTGAAATTATGCAAATAATAAAACAATAAATGCGAAAAGACAAAACCGAAGTTTTAATGTGTTTAAAATTATCAAATTATAGGCGTTCGGTATTCTAGTTCCTCTATACCAATTATTTTTAATTTTAATAACAGATAGCAGCTACGTTACAACACGTCTTGTTGAAGCTACGGAGCGCACTGACGATTAGAAGTCCCCATTTATGATAAATAACTTTGTATTATAAGTTAGCCCCTCTGACATCAGCAAAGGTGACATGTGCTGAATGGCCCAGATACGGTGCGCAACACGTCACTCACTCTTCCTGCCTGCGCATAGTTTTTTTTTTTTTTAAATAAATATTTGCGTTCTTATGATTAACCCAAATATTTAATTTTTAGGGCCATTTTCAACGAGTTGTAAATAACTCACTATTAGAAAATGGGAATCAAGTTGGGGTAGAGTGGGATTCAAACCACGGACCATTGAGCCGTGAGTCCGAGACACTAGCCACGGGACCACAGCCCGATTCTTTATTTAATTTGTGAAACCACTCTATTTTCGTGTGTTGAATAAACCATGTCAATTTAAATATGAATAAAATAGTGATTACTTGTCATAAATGGAATACTCAACGAAAAATTGTGCTAATTTTTTATTTGGTTTAACAATCAACGTGTAACGGACGTTTTCTCACTTGCGATTCTCAACTTGAATAACTCGGCTTATTGTTTTGTTGTAAACTTTAGATAACTTCGTGATTGATAATCTTAGGATTTTTGACAGTATAGGCGGCTCTATAGCGGTAGCGCGTTATTACTCTGAGCAATAACTAAATATGATTTTTCTCATTTTTCTCTTTCTTTTGTAATTGGACCTCTTGGCTATTCTGAATCTTCTATACCCCCGCGAGAAGATTCACAATAGCATCCCTGGCCGGTTGCGCTACTAAAATAAAATACTGGTTTTACTTTATATAATGAAACTGCTACTTACTTTTGATTGTACAATCTTAGTTTAATCCTCAAATTATATTGTAATTTATATATCTCGTATTTTCGACATGCGAAGCGTACAACTCAGTGCTTGTCAGAAGAACTACAGATAAAAATGCAAAACATACCATAGACAATAATGAATCATTAGTTGATTTTATAAATATGGCTATTAAATGATAAGACAAATAGGTAGGTCTCGTTTCAAATTTACAACCTATGGTTTTTTAATTATTTTTTACGGTACCGTTTAGAAAATTATGTTTTAAGTAAGAAGTTCCTGTTTTAGATCCAAAGATTTGATTTTTGTAATTACTCTTACCTGCCATACTGACTATGAGTTTAAGCAAAAGTTAACTTAGAAAAAAAAAGCGATTTTGTTTATTTTTTCGTATTTTGTATTTATCATTAAAATAAAGGTTTGGACATCTTTTCAAAAGTATATAATTTCTTTAACTACCCACAATTACTCCAAAAAAAGAGTCATAACATACGAGTACTTCTTTTTTTTTTTGAAAGATACTTTAAAAGAAATACTTTTAAAAATATATTTTAAGCCATTTGATATGCAAATAAACAATCTATTTGTAAATAAAATTTCAATTATAAAACTTGTAGAACATGGTAAATATTAAAAAATCATAAAAATCACATTTTATCAAAACAGATGTTATTGTTATGACACTTTTTTTGCCGACATGCGATATATAATGATCGCGCCACTTGCCCGTTAGCAGATGTACGTTTGAAATGCTGGTTCGCGGGATGCGTTATCCTTTATTTATTTTGCCACAGAACCCTAAATACAATGACTGCAATCACTTACCTTATTCTGGGTTTTGGCACCTTTATTGACTGGTACTTCTGTCGCGGCAATCAGGATTACATCCGATCTTGTATTCAGGAAGGAGGGGCACTTGACAAATTACACAACACAGTGGATTTAATAGTTATTGATCGTAAAATATGTTCTTTACAATTGCGGTGAGAATATGAAAATCACATGTAGGTACACACGCCCAGTTCAGTCGTTATTATGGCGCCGCAACAATATCGGTACCCACGGTAGGTAAATGCAACATCTTTACCAGGGCCCCGTAGGTAGCAAATAAATCCAAACGCCTCATCCTAGCAAATGTGCCATATATAAATGTGTGCACATAGAGTTAATGTAGCGTAACCATTTACATTTTTATATTCAGCATAATTACCAGATTCTTTGTTATTGAGCATTTAAATAAAAATAAAAACGTTTTGAGGATTAGCGTATCGTTCAAGATAAGAAATCAAGGAGGTTCCGGGTTGGATATCCGGTAAGAACATAAAAACTAAGTGTGATTTTTCAAGCCTGGGTGGTCTGTGCTGTAAATTACCATTGTAATTAGATCTCTTGGCCTCCCGTGGTGCAAAAAGTATATAAACAAATAATCCATAATTATTGTTTGATGCACTAACTTTGTGGTTATTCGTCATAATAAAATTAATATGAAACAACTGTCTTTTTAACCGGTTTGAAAGCTACTCAAGCTCCATTAAATTTTAATTAATAAATAACCAATTAACCATATTTCTTTTAGTCCTCTCCTGTATAGTTTTAAAGATCGTATCCATCTCACTTCCCACTTTTCCATAAGACTAAATGACATTTTTTTAAAACTGTTCAGCTCCATATGTTCAATCTAATATTTAGTATTCACTGTTAAAATAAAATATAGTAGAATCCATTAGTCAATTATACATTCATAAAGCTCGTGTGACCAGTCGGTAAAAAAGTGTTGAAACAAAGATGTTTAATATTTATTTTATTTTAACAACTAACACATTTAATTAATAGGGTGGGAATCCGCTGCAGCTACACATCTTTAACTTTTTATTAAAATAAAAAAGGTTTAAAAAAATGTTGTCTCTGGTCTGTATTATTTCTTCGTCCATTTTTTCTGTAGTATTGTGAATTTCATTAATACTCGACACCAAATACCTATTCATTGAAGGAGTTAGCTAGATTAGTATTTATGTTGGTTCCCGGAAATTGTAAATCGTCATTTATATCTACTGGTTTATTTTTTACCATTGTTTTTAGTGTCTTCCACATTCTTGTTGGATCTCCCCTTTCTTCCTCTATTTTGTTAAGAATGTATTGTTTTTTTGTATGTTTTAGTTTTGCTTTATGGATATGTCAAATGTCGAAATGACCGGCGCGCGTGCATGAGAAGATGTATGAATGTAGAGGAAGCGAGATCTGTATGCAAAGATAGAGTGATGTAGCGTTCTATCCTTTCTGCCTACGCTTACGGGAAAACGGCGGGATGATATGTTTGTATATTTCTTCATTTAAATGTACAGCTCAGCTTATCAACGGGTTTTGTGATTTTTCCTTTTTGCAAAAATTTTCAAGGAAACAATTACCTTACCTACGTCCCGTGGTGCATATAATACTCCAACCGAAGCATATTTATAAGCGATCCTTAATGTCATGTTTTAGTTTCCTAAGTTCTGGAGTAAGTTTATTATCTTCTTCTCCCTGCCCCTATATCCCAGTTCATCCAGGGACGGGGCCTCCTTGTGCGCAAGCGCCAGGATCTTCTGTCCTGGGTTGTCACAATGGGAAAATTCTGTGCTTCCAACTCCTTCTCAATAGTAGACCACCACGTCGCTGGGGGTCTGCCTCTACCTCTAGTTTTAGCTGGAATGTTAAGCGCTCTTCTTATTGGATAGTCTTGATCTCTACGCATGACGTGACCATACCATCTCATCCTGCTTTTTTTCAGTTTTTCAGCTATCGGCGCCACTTTGAGCGACAAAGAGTAATTTCATTATAATTATAAATTTTGTAAGAATTAAGATTCATTCGCAACTTTAGTTTTAAAACTATTACGAAGCAATATTTAAAAAAAGGGTCAAAATTTGTATAATAATTATTTTTTTTGTAGCACTGATTGAAAACACAGTATATACTTTTTGAAATTTATATTTTATAATGAAAATATTTACTAATTAAAAAATATAATACACAGATTGTTGTAAGACGTCACTCCCCATAATGTTCACAAGAATTGTGTTTTCTTTTATGTAATGGGAAACGTTAATGTATTATATTTAAATAAAATCTGTATTTAGTTGTAATATTACATACGAACATATTTTTTTCTGGGTAAACTAAAAAAAATATATAAGTGCGGAAGAAATCCGGGTTTTAAAAATAATTTTAGGCAATCATACAGCTCAATACAGAAAAAAAGGAGGTGTACAACATACAAATACAAATACGTATATATATATGGGTGTGTGAGGGTATGTTTATGAGTGTGTGCGAATCAGATCAGTCAGGAGCCGTTTGTACAAATTTGATGTTACTGTTATTAAAATTATAAATGTAATTGATATTATTGGCCGTTTTGTTAAATATTATAAGTTACATAAATACATATATGATATAATTTGAGAGAAAAAAGCAATTCCCAATATCATGAACGTAGGCCCTATATGGCTACCTTGAGGGACACCCGATGGAAAATGGGAAAAATTATATGAATGTCCGTCAACAACACCTGCCTGACCTATTATATATACGTGATCCATTCTAAGAGATCTCTGTGAATTCAATTGACGCTAATTTATTGAAAAGGTCGAGTGATTGACACAATTGGAACAGGCCATATTAACAGGGATTAGGATCGATTGGCCATAGTCAGTTTGCCAAATACGAAAATAAATGTACCCAACGTTTAAACATGATAATGGGGTGGAGCAACGAGGATATGAGCTATTTTTAGAATTTTGGGTGAAAATAGAGTCGATCGTGCGTTGAAACCGTGAAAGTAGAAGGAAGTGGTGTTTGTGCGACCTCAGCGCGAGTCCTATCTCGCGAGCCAACCAAAGGCTTCATATACATATTTGTCCAGAATATCTTAGAGCTTGTGCTTAACCAAGCACTGCTTCCTGGACTATCACCCGTCACCCTCGAAATTAGAAAATAATTTTCGCTAACTATTATAAATAATTTTAGGCAATTTCGCGGTGAGAACTTTCTCAAGAATATGATGAATAAAGAATTTAATTATGTCTATGGCAAAAATATGATTTCACAATCGGAGAATGAAAATATTATTCTGTTGCCAGTATGAGTCTTGTGAGTTTTTAAAGTATTTCGAGGTAAACATTTATATTAGCAGTCTGAGCATCAGATTGGTTTCCCACCACTATGAACCAACATATGTTTTGTTAAATTTCTTTTATTCAAACATTTATATTGGCATTGTGAGCACGAGAAGGGTTTCTCACCAGTATGAGTTAACATATGAGATTTTAAAATACTTTTTTGGAGGCATTTATATTGGCAATCTGAGCATGAGAATGGTTTCTCACCACTATGAGTGAACATGTGCGACTTTAAATTACTTTTACGTGAGCATTTATACTGGCACTCTGAACATGAGAATGGTTTCTCATCGGAATGAATAACCATATGTGATTTTAAATCCCTTTTATTTGAACATTTATATTGGCAATCTGAGCATGAGAATGGTTTCTCACCAGTATGAGTAAACATGTGTACTTTCAAACAACTTATCTTTGAACATTTATGACGGCATTCTGAACAAGAGAATGGTTTCTCACCACTATGAGAAAACATGTGTGACCTTAAGTTACTTTTACGTGAACACTTATACTGACACTCTGGACATGAGAATGGTTTCTCACCAGTATGAGTCAACATGTGCGATTTCAAGTGGCTAATCTGTGAACATTTATGATGGCATTCTGAACAAGAGAATGGTTTCTCTCCAGTATGAGTTAACATGTGTAACTTTAAATTACATTTACGTGGAGATTTATACTGGCACTTTGAGCATGAGAATGCTTTCTTAACAGTATGACTAATTATATGTGATTTCAAATCCCCTTTATTTGCACATTTATACTGGCACTTTGAGCAGGAAAATGGTTTCTCACCAGTTTGAATCAAGTTGTGAGTTTTTAAAAGGCAAACATCTTTCTTCCTTGCTTGTAAACCTGAAACAAAAATTAAATATGAAAAGTCGTGTCAATAACAAATTTTAAACCAAAAAAAGCACATGGTGTTAATACTTTTCAGACGACAACAGGACTTGACCCTATAATTCTGTTTTATTAAATTATAAATAAATCATTGGTGCTTTGGAAAAAATCAACATTTATGTCTTACTGGAAAGAATTTTATTTAAGACCATTGACCATTGACCATTGACCAACATGAAGCTAAAGTTTTCCTAAATTCTAACCAAAATATGAAAAAATTCCAGTCTATCGAAATAATTATCGAGAGTATTGACTAAACCATTTTGGTACGCAATGGATCTAATAAATTTGCGTTAAACGAATTCAAACCGGGTTGTGGTCCTGTGGCTATTGTCTCGGACTCACGGATGGTCTGTAATTCAAACCCCACTCTAACACAACTTAATTCCCATGCTTTATTAGCGAGTTATTTATAACTCGTTAAAAATGGCCCCCAAAATTTAAATACCAAAGGTAAATGGTATAATGAAATATTGTAAACTGGATAATAAACTGACTATTAGGTAGTCATGTTATTGTTTATTTTGCATAAAAATATCTGCCTTAAAACAGTTTGTACCTAGTTAGGCAGACTAGACATAATCTAGAGAAATCTATCACCTAAGTTTGTATGTAGAAGATAATGATATTGTATTTTTTGAATGATATTGTATTTTTTGTTAAAAAAAATGGTTTATATTATTATTATCATATTGTTAAATTGTAGGAACGCTAATATTTTTTTACAGAAAAAAAACATTTTTTTGGATATCGTAAATGGACGACCACATTTTGGAATTAAATTATAATATTGTTTATCTGTATTATTTATCAGAAGCATCTTTGAGTACAATACTAGATTTAACGATGGTTCAACCTTTCCCTAATGACGAACTCAATATTATTACGGTTGAATTTTTAAACTGCGACTTTGACTGCCTCGTGGTAAGCACATTTGCCTATGACGCAAGAGGTTCTTCCCGACATGTCTGATATAGAATATAATTTATTACGAAAGGTGTTTTTTTTACACAAGAATATTATATTTCGTAGCCCCGTGACTTGCACCTAAAGCGTAAGACTGATCATCTTACTTTTATGTAGCGAAATTATCGAAATACGCTGTGGTTGGGTACAGAGTCCCATGCACCATTAGATGCTGAAAGGGAATGAAATTAATGAACTCTTGATTTGGAAAGTTTGGCCGGAAGACGAAAACTGAGTGCTTTAATGTTTCTCCTGAAGATAATGTGTGGCGTGTTGGACTTTTTATAAATGCCATTTACGAGTTTATTGAAGTTGCTGTAACACATTATAGTATTAATTCACCTAATCTTAGATTCCATAGTCAAAGTAATCAGATCAGTTGAATTGACATATTTCATACTAACCTAATCTTAACATTAACTTCTTAGAATAACACTTTTAATATAAAAAAATCACAATAATTATTTAGATACAATTATAAATAAAATTATCAATAAAACTTCTTTGCTTAGTTTCACTTTTATTTGATTTTGACCAACGAACGCTCTAGTTTAAAAATGCATCTTCAGAATTTGCCCAGTCCTCGTGCCGGCCTGGTTGTGTAATGGTTAGCGCATTCACCTACCATGCAAGAGGTCTCGGGTTTAATTCCTGACATGGTTGGCATAAAATATTGATTTAAAAGGTGTTTTTACGCTAAAATATGTTAAAGTCCCAGGACTGGCACCTGAAACGTAAGACTGATCATCTTACCTTCATGTAACAAGAAAAAAATATATACGCTGCGATTTTACACCAATGCAGAGCCGTATGCACCATTAGGTGCGAAAAGGGAATGATGATGATAAAACTAAACCAAGAAGTTTTATTGGTAATTTTATTTATATTTTTTTCTAAATCAAGTAATATCTACAAAAAACATCAACATTTATTTATTTATTCATTTTTTTCTCTTACAAACCATAATTAATATTAAAAATTATGTGACCTCCCTGGGGTTACCCGTGCCGAGGACACTTAACAATATACTTTTTTTTAATGTTTTTACATTAGATAATAAACAAAGAAGACTTACTTAATAAACAGAGATAATTAACAAAATAGTCACAGTTTTAAAAACTAGGTATACGAGTATATGTTTATCTATATTATCAATGTTATAAATCGCACAATGAAAATAACAAAAACCTAACATAAGCTATACATTTGTGGAGCGGTTGATTCAAAATTGGTTTGGGCGAATGAGACAATCCATTTTACTTCTACCTAGCTCCACTATCCATTTTTTATAGCCTTTTTGTACATTTTCTCCTTACTAATTGTTTTAATAGATAGTGGAAGTAGGTTATAGATTTTAATTGAATAATACTCAAAATCCCTTTGTCTTGTACTTGTTTGTATTTGTTTGAGTTGTCTTTGTGTTCAGGATTTAGTGATTGTATTATTTGTTTGTGATATATTGTAGGGGTTATGTCTTTCATATAACACAACAATAAATTAAACTACATACGTATATGTAATACGTACTGAAACACGGGGCGCATCTGTAATTTGGGAACGGAGTTGAGGTAAGTAACTAATTTAGTATGAAACGAGCCCTGCTTAGTGTTACGTGTGTTATCGATTGCCAAATACAATATAAATAACAAAGACTTACCCTGAGTGTATATAAAAAAGTGTTGTTAAGTCCACTGGATTATAATTATTGGAAAAACAGTAAGATGGTAAGAACGTCACAGTCATGTAGGTTAATCATAAGTTTGAACAGCATGCGTCTTAAAAACCGAGAGCTGTTACGTACACTAACACTGATTGTTGTAATATTTCCGAAACAAGACATGAACTATATAACTCTGTCGCCTCCACAATTTTATGTCAGCAATTAGACAATAGGAGTATATGTGAGGACATTGGAAGCAAAGATAGCAACCTCCAAAAAAATATTTTATTTGGTTATGTCATTCTGTAGTTTATCAAATTTATGTTTATAAAAATCAGGAGTTGAGTTGCAAATGTAGTTTGAAATCATACTTCTGATGGTTTGAAAATAGTGTTTGGAAGCATAGCAATATCCATCAGCCATTTTATTCGACCAACGACAGGCTTGTGATTTAAATTTTCGAATTGGCCGTGCCATACAAATATTAAGAAAGTTTTTTGAATTCGTGTTTCTATTAAAGCTAATTTATTCTAACATTTCTAACATGAAGACTCTCTTTGGCATTAGTGTGGCAGTTTTTGTTATTTTTCTCGAAAACACCAAAACGTGAGTCTGCTATTTTTGCTTCCAATGCCCTCGTGTGTTCTGCGCTTCATCAATAGTGTACAGACGTAATCTCAGAACAGATAATATGAAAGGAAGTATTACTTACTTGAGGCGATTTCTTCGTTACTAGATGAATCCAAACATTCTTGTTTAATGTCAGGATAATCAATATCTATCTTAGTGAAAATAATTGGATCACTGGTTGTCCTAGGCTGGTCAATGCTGGTCCCCGGTTCAGCCTTCACGGTAGCAACGCCTGGCTCTTTATTTCTTCGGGAACATGGCGCCTCTTCTACAGTAATAAGAATATTTCCTTTTACATCGCCAGTCCCCGGTTCAGTCTTCACGAAAGCAATACCTGGCTCCTCGCTTCTATGGAAAATTGGCGTCCCTTCCCCAGTATAGACAATATCTCCGTTTGCATAACAAGTCCCCGGCTCAGCCTTCACGGAAGGAAAACCTGATTTTTCACTTCTGTGGGAACACCGTGCCTCTTCCCAAGTATGGAAAATATCTCCTTTTATATCGCCAGTCTCCGGTTCAGCCTTAACGGTAGCAACACCTAGCTCCTTACTTCTATGGGAATACGGCACCTCTTCCCAAGTATGGAAAATACCTCCTTCTGCGTCGCAAAGTCCCGGTTCAACTTTAATATCCGATGAAGCTATATCCATTGTTTTTCTTTCGGCTAATACAAAGTTATTGATATTTTTATAATCTGAAATAAAATATACTGAATATGTTGAAATAAAAAAAATTAAATACACAAAATATGTTGAAATTATAAAAAAATAAAACAAAAATGCCAAAACACAAAACCTCTACACGAAAATACTTTCCACCCTTTTGCCTTTTCCCTTGTATGGAGACATAAGCAACTTTTCTTGCTGAATCAATCAGTATTTTTCCAAACATTTTGCCAACAGCGCTCAAAAGGCTGATCGCTCTATAATTTCCGCATTCCACCCGAGAGCCCTTTACCTTCTATATAACAATATATGATATAACAGCAGATATAACAGTCCTTCACCAACCCGGTGGAGTGTATTCTTACTCTAAACATCGGTTCAAAACCCTGTGCAGCCGTACAAAAAATATTTCCCCACCAGCCTTTATAAATTATGTAGCAACGTTATCATGGATTATGTATAACTAATTAAAAATAATGTGGAGACCAGAGAGTAAGAAACGAGAAGGTTTTGTTGTTTATGCGCGCAGTACCCAACGCGCCTATATAAGGGCGCGCAACACGTCACTCGCCCTTCTCTACCACCGCCAGCATTTACATTCACTTCATAGTATTCTTTATTCAATTTGTGAAGTTACTGTATTTTCGTGTGTTCGATAAGCAATGTCAATTTAAATATGAATAAAATAATGATTATTTCTCATAATTGGAATACCAAACCAATATAAGGCAAACTTTTAGTTTCCTTTGTGGTTTAACAATACACGTGTAACGAACGTTTTTTAGCTGTGCTTGCAATTCTCTACCTGAGTAACTCAGCCCATGGTTTTGCTGGAAACTAAAGCTAACTTCGTGATTGATATTCTTAGAATGATTTTTGTCAGTATGGGCGACTCTATAACAGGAGCAAGAAATAACTAAATGTGATTTTTCCTAACCCTGGCGTAATTGGACCTTTTTACTATTCTGAATCTTCTTTACCCCCTAGAGAGTGATTAATTTGGGGATTTTTATTTTTAGCACGCGTTTACGCTTCGCTTCATATCTGGCCACACTGATGATTAAACGTCAAATAAATAAATATTATTTTTTTTATTATTATTTTATTTATTATTTCCTTACAATATTACATTTTTATTATTTTTAAAACATTTTTAAATAAAAGAAATTTACAAGACTCACCAGGCAAATAAGATTTAGAAAAATGTAAAAAAAAAAGCATAAAATAAGTAAATGATATCGCAATTATAAGATAAAAAATAAATATGTTGATCGGGTTGTGGTCCCGTGGCTAGTGTCTCGGACTCACGGGCCAAAGGTCCGTGGTTCGAATCCCACTCTACTCCAACTTGATTCCATTTTCTAATAGTGAGTTATTTACAACTCGTTGAAAATGGCCCTCAAAATTAAATATTTGGGTAAATCATAAGAACGCAAATATTTCTTTTTAAAAAAAAAAAAAAAAAAAATACAAAACCGGAGTAAGTGTGTACATATTTAATAGGCACAAAGCATTATATTAAAAACATTATTTCTTAACATATCTATTTCCATTTCCATATCTAAGTCTATATCTATATCATATCTTTATCCATATCTATAGATACATATACCCGTACATGCACACATACATATCCATATATACATATATACACATATATACACATACAAACATATGAACATATATATACACACATATAAATATCCATGAGAATATTACATATTTATAAATCCTGTTTTATATATATATATATATATCTATATTTACAAATATTCAATTTTAATAATATATAAACTCCTGATCGAACAGTCAGTCTATTATGAACACGTGAAATCAAACATGATGATTTTCAAACCATCTTGGTTTTTTTCCGTAGTCATTTGTGGTGGTTCAACCGTGGCGGAACATTTCCTAGCTGAAAGGAGGATGTACCTATCTGCGACATCATGTTGCCCTTGCGACAATACCATCAAGTCAGAACTCTACGTCCTTGTCGTAAACCTTGGACAATGTGTCTTTCGGGACATAGCTAACAGAGGTAAGGGCGAATAACGAACCTCGGGCGCCACAAAACCTGAGCAACTCTAGCTAAGGGATAGGAAAAAACCCTGACAGAAAAACCAAAGGCACGGCACTAGGCCTTAAAGTAGCAGCCCTACCAAGTACCTAGGACACGGGAGGTTAATCACCTGCCTGCCCAAAACCCAAACTGATTACGAAACCAAAAGAAAATGAAGCCGGACGGAACGGCAACAGACCTGGCAAACGGAATAAAGATAATAATACAGCATTTGGTGTTTGATCATCAGTGAGGCCATAAAGCAAAAATTAGTATCATGTAAAAAATAAATATCCTCAAATTAACCACTCTCTAGGGGGGTGGGAGGTAGAGAAGAATACCACCCCTAGCCTGTTGTGATGCTAAAATGAAACACATGTTCTATATTATGTAATGGAACTGTTACTCACTTTTCCTTGTAAATCTTAGTCTAATCCTCAAATAATATTGTAATTTATTAATTACGTATCTTTGATATGCGAACCGTACTGCAAGGCGCTTGACAGAAGAACCACAGATAAAAATACAAAACTTACCATAGACAATAATGAATCAAAAGTTGATGTTATATGGCTGTCAAATTCTGAAACTATTAGATAGGTCCCGTTTCAAATTTATAATCTACTGATTTTATACCAACCCTGACCTACTGCAACACCTATAGCTAGGTTATCTGTGGTTCTCCTGTCAAGCACTAGGAGGGACGCGTCCGCATATCGAGGATACGAAGTATATAATTTAACAAAAAAACTTAGTTTTTACGTACAAAAGTAAGTAACAATTTATTAATATAATATAATTAATTATATTAATAAATTAGTATAAAACAAAATACGCAGCAGCGTTGGGAGGATCATTACCGCGCTTCCTCTACAGGTAAAATCACTAAAATGTTTTTCCCAACGCTGGCTGATGCAGCAAACTTCCGTCATCATCACCAAAGTACTTTCGAAACGACCCAAATTTTTACCGGACACGGAGCTATGAGAAGTTATCTATATAGGTTTAAATTAAGGAATGATGACTATTGTCCATGCGATGATATTTCTTCACAGAGTATCGATCATCTGTTATTTCAGTGCCCATTTTTCAGTTTGCAACGCCATAATCATGAAACAGAATGCAGGAAAGATGGATTATCCTAACAGATATCCACACTGTAGTTAAAAGTAGTTATCACGCGCCATTGTTCTTGAACTTTGCAACAATGGTGATTGGACTCATAAAGGTAATAAACCAAAATCAGTGATCGAACATCCCATTTCCAAGACAAACAAAAACGATTTTTTCCGAGTACCTAAGCCTTGTACATGACACGTAAGGCACTAAATACAGTGGTCCAAATATATATTTTTTTAAAAAGTAACAATTTAAGTATGTAAAGTAGAACAATATTCATTGTATTTTAGTACCAAACCGGGCAGGAGGCCAATTACAGCCAGGCTTGAGAAAAATCACATTTAGTTTTTGCGATCTCGCTGGGAATAGAGCGTAACTTCGATACCTAAGCACGCTGATACATGACAGGTGACAGTAGACATAACCATAGAAAAACAACAGTTGAAATTTTATGCATCTTGCTCGGGAATAAAGCCAAGCGAATGCAGCATTGGTTGAAATATATGTCAGTAATAATAGTTTTAAATAATACTATCATGCATCTGACAAAAGTGGGGCAAAGTAATGGGGGGTTTTTTGGACGCAGTACGATGTATTTAAATATGATTCTACGCTCCTTCAGGACTATTCTTAGTTCTATGTTTGCCACAGGTCGATTACAATTTTCCATTGGCGAAAATTTTTATGTTTCATTTCCAATTCCGATCATGAACGCTTTTCTTCATATGTACATATAGAGACGGTATACTATCTGTATCTACCTCGGTATGTTCTACCTACTTGTCATCTCGACATCATTTGATTGAAACAAACCAATGAATGACTGCAAACATTTAGTCTGCGTTCCTCACTTTATTTACATTTAAAATAGTTCTCATTTACTTATAAACTTATTACAAATCAAGCAAAAAATGCTCACTTAAACATGATTTTTATATGACTTTTGACAATAGCTAAGACGGTATGCTTAAAGATCGTCTGTATTTATCTACTGAGCGATTACAAGGCTGACCTCGATACGTACTCAAATAAAGATAGTAAAACACATGGAAAAAATATAATAACTAAATTATTTTTTTACAGTGGTAACATTTTACGGCTAGATGCTTTTGTATGTTAATAGGGCAGCATCTAGCTAGTCTAGCCAGTGCATCTAGTCGCTCATTTTCAAAACTGAAATTTATATCGGATATTAATTCGACTTCAAAATTTACTTATTTCTATCTCATATTTTTAATAGAGAAAAAAAGTGCCAACCTCAGAACGATTAAAAACTTAAATAAATCGAATCAAATAAAAAAATACTCGGTAGAACAAAATTTTTCTCACTTTTAATGCGTAGATAAACGTATCGTAGACTCGTCGATACAAACAGAAATACTTACATCAAAACTTAATGGTGGGGGGATCGGTAGTCTATCTTCGTAATCGCTCGGGTGAATTTTATCTTCAACTATGACATCGTACTGAAGCTATGTCATTTTAGTGCGTAGATATGTATACCGTGGCGTACGCTTCCCATTGTTTCATATGGCGGCCTCCGTGGTGTAGTGGTCAAGACGCTTGACTCGCCCACGGAAGGTTCCGGGTTCGATTCCCGGTGAGAACACAAAAATTAAAATGTGATTTTTCTCAAGCCTGGTTGTTCTGTAATGTAATTCACCACTGTAATTGGGCCTCCTGGCCTGTTGTGGTGCAATTTTTTTTTTTTTAATGAAAATATCGATGTACCTACCAAAACTTGAAGGTGAGGGGTCGGTAGTGTATCTTCGTAACCGCTCAAGAGAATTTATCTTCAACTACGCCTTCATGGTGAAAGTATGATATCCTTATCTTCCTATTATAATCGAGGCCCTGGGTGATATTCCAAACGCTCTCGCGGCCATAGAAAATGCTTTTATATTGCATACAAAATACGCGAGATAAAAGGGTTTTCTACGGCCGCGAGAGCGGTTCTGAATAGCATCGCTGATCCGAGATTCCTCCTATTTTAGCGTCCGGGCTTTAGACTGACATCGGCGGGGTTATAAAATAAATTGAATGATTTATTCTTAAATTATTTCAATCATAATTTTAAAAATCTTCCTCACTCCCAACAACGTATTGCATCATATTTTTCTATCTTATTAATTTTTCTATTTATGTACATATGAAAGATTTTACAAAAGTAAGTTGATAAACAACGTAATTTTAAAGAAATGGAAAAAATACAGTATATAGAAATATAGTAAGTATAGAAAAATAGAGTATGCTGTAAAAAAAAGAAAATTTTGTATAATTATATGATTTAATAATTTCTAAACATAACGTAACTTCTTTTTCGTTTTTATTTTACCTGTTCGCCTCGTAGCTGGGGATAACATGGCTTCGATTTTGTCTTTTGGCAATTATTATTTTATTTTTAACGTATTTTGTATGATTTCTAGGATATTTTTGTTCGGAAAGAAGAACTATGGATTTATTTCCCGTGAATATTAAAGCCGAACCGGAAACTAAATATGTAGAAGCAGATATTCTTCATACTGAGCAAGGGGCACTTTGTTCCCATAGAAGCGAGAAACCCGGTATTCTTTCCGTGAAGGCTGAGCCGGCGACGTGTGATGTAAAAGGAAATATTGTCTGTACTGATGAAGGGACATCATGTCTCCACAGAAGCGAGGATCCAGATGTTGCTAACGTGAAGGCTGAACCGGAGACTGGCAATGTAAAAGGAGATATTCTTAATACTGAAGAAGGGGTGCCATGTACCCACAGAAGTAAGAAACCGGGTGTTCCTTCCGTGAAGGCTGAGCCGGGGATTTGTGATGCAAAAGAAGATATTGTCTATACTGGAGAAGGGAGGCCAACTCTCCACGGAAGAGAGGATTCAGGTGTTACTGCCGTGAGGGCCGAACCGGGGACTGGCGATGTAAAAGGAGATATTCTTAGTACTGGAGAAGGGGCGCCCTGTTCCCACAGAAGTGCTGAGCCTGGTGGTGCTACCGTAAAGGCTGAACCGGGGACTAGTACTGACCAGCCTATGGTAACCGGTGATATACTTATGTATACAGAGGTGGATATTGTTTATCCTGACATCAAACAACAGTGTTTGGATTCGTCTTGTAACGATGAAATCGCCTCAAGTAAGTAATACTTCCTTCTACGTTATCTGCTCTAAGATTACGTAAGCTAGTACGAGTCGTATTGACACGGACCTTGCCAAATGTGAAAAATAAAAAAATGAAAAAGTACAAAAAAACATAACGTTTAATTGTTAACGTATAACATTAAAAAAAATAACGATATTTAAAAAAAAAAAATAGCGGTATATGATCCCAATACTTTTATTTGTGAAAATATACACGTTTATACCGTGTTTTATAAAAAAGAAAATAAATTATGCCGCGCGGTGGAGTCGCGCGCTTAGGGTGACAGTGGGCTGCGGCTGTGGGTCATATTGACATGGACTTTGCAAAACGTTATAAAAGCATGCTCCTTAGCACAGTTGTTCCTTTGATTAATCTTAGTTGATTAAGCACTGTAGGCACCTACTCCCCCCCCCCTGTTGGTGGTAAAGGGGTGGGGGTCAAACTCCCCATCTTCTGCGACTCAGTCCGACCTTTAAAATTTGGTCAGTTTAGTTACGAGGTCAAGTTAAGTATCGTTTTCGGACAAACCTAAGACGAAGATTCATTTTTTGAACCTGTCATAGTAAAAAACCGAATTTAATTTTTAAAAATTGTATATCCACCTGTATAACTCAAAAAGTATGTAACGTTCGCATTTTCGCCATGTTTATTTTTTTAATGCAATTAGTGGTTCCATGGTTTTCCTTGTTTTTTTTAAAAATATTTTTCAAAAAACCTTTACAGATAGAATCTAAATAACATATCCTGCAGCTATTGGGCGGACGGACAGTTAAAAATCTAGACCCTTTTTACAGTTGAAGATTAAGTTAGAAATCATATTCTAATAAATTTAATTCACATGGAATTCTAGCAACATAAAAATGATTTCAAAAAGTAAACAAAAAAAATACATAAGTTGTTAGTTTGGCAAATTTGCATATGATTGAACGGCACAAAAAGTAAACAAAAAAATAAACAATTAGAGCTTTTCTTGACATTGCATTATGTTCTTCAATATAAAAAAAGCTATAACCGAAGGTCAGCAAATGCAGGTAGGTAGTTCATCCAGTTAATCCAGTATTATCGCCTAGTTATAGCATCTGGGTGACTGGCTGACAGCTGGGAGTAGTTTTTTATTGATATTAAAGCAATATCTTTCGGCCAAAAAACAGACTGGTCAAAAGAAGAATTCGTCAAAGATTTGTAATAAAAAAAATATTTTCAAAATGTGTGTATGAAAAAACTTAATTCATTAAAAAAATACCTGCTCCTTAATGGGGAAATAATGCCTGCACATGTTAAAAACCAAATAAAATACGTTAAACACATTAAAGAATGAGAAATGTGGGAACAGGTAATGAGTTTAGAAGGAGATAGGAAGTGAAACCCTTGAAAGAGAAGGAATACAAAATATACGTAGATAAAATTAAAGGAGGTCAGGGTTCTAAGCATATAAAGTAATGTTTCAGGCGCTTCTTGAAAGTAGTCAGGGAATATGTCTCCGTTGTAATAAGTTAATCTTAATAAATTACTAAGAAATGAAATCCAGTCCTTATCTTAAAATATTTGTATAGACTCAAAATATTCTTAATATTTGTGCACATGCGTATGGCACACGGTAAGCTTATGTGGGATTTAAAAAAAAATAAAATAAAAGTTTGTCGTCCAGAATTGTTATTTTATTGGTATACGAGTATATATTATGTGGTACTTGAACTTACACGTATTTTTGTTGTAATTATTTTAACTTCTGCTTTCTTTATCAAACAAATTAATATTTTGCTTGATTTTCCCATTTCTATCCCCTCTGGGGTGCTTTGAAATCCCACCCTACAGCATTCTTATTTTTTCCCTTGTTATGATTTTTCTCCAAGCACCGATGATTTATTATAGTTTTAAACACCTGTTAGGGTTAAAAAGTAGTATCATGTTATGTCTGGTCTGGTTTGTATAGTCATCGTGTGCTTTAAAATGTTGATTGTAAAGTTGTCAGTGATCTCATTCTTCAAGTGTTATTTTTATTGTTTCAGGTTTAAGAGCAAGTCAGAAAAATTTCATAGCTTCAGGAACTCGCACGTTAATTCATACTGATGAGGAATCATTCTCATGCTCAAAATGCCAATATAAATTTTCTCAAAAAAGTACTTTGAAAACTCACAAGTTGACCCATGTTCGTGAAAAACCATTATCATGCTCAGAGTGCCAATACAAATGCTATCGCAAAAGTAATTTAAAAAATCACAAGTTGACTCATACTGGTGAGAAATCATTCTCATGCTCAGAGTGCCCATATAAATGTTCACGTAGAGATGCATTAAAAACTCACAATTTGACTCATACTGGTGAGAAACCATTCTCATGCTTAGAGTGCAAATTTAAATGTTCAACAAAAGGTAATCTAAACGTACACCTCTTGACTCATACTGGTGAAAAACCATTCTCATGCTCAGAGTGCAAATTCAAATGTTCACAAAAAAGTGGTTTAAAAACTCACAAGTTGACTCATACTGGCGAAAAACCATTCTCATGCTCAGAGTGCAAATTTAAATGTTCACAAAGAAGTACTTTAAAAACTCACAAATTGACTCATACTGGTGAAAAACCATTCTCATGCTCAGAGTGCGAATTCAAATGTACAATGAAAGGTAATCTGAAATATCACCTGTTGACTCATACCGGTGAAAAACCATTCTCATGCCCAGAGTGCGAATTTAAATGTTCACAAAGAAGTACTTTGAAAACTCACAAGTTAACTCATACTAGTGAAAAACCATTCTCATGCTCAGAGTGCAAATATAAATGTTCACAAAGAAGAACTTTAAATACTCACAAGTTGACTCATACTGGTGAAAAACCATTATCGTGCTCAGGTGCTAATTTGAATGTTCACGAAGAAGTACTTTAAAAACTCACAAGTTGATTCATACCAATGAAAAACCATTCTCATGCTCAGATCGCAAATTTAAATGTACAATAAAAGGAAATCTAAAGTCACACCTGTTAACTCATACTGGTGAAAATGTATCTATAACAAAATTTGGATAATGTTACCTTGCTAGCAGTGTTGTCTTTACCCCCGCGAGAGCGTTCCGAACTACAGTGCTGGTTGAGTAGTTATAATAAATTGATTTTAAAAAATATATTTAATTAGTTGCGTCAATATTTTCAAATACTTACATATTTTTAAAATTATTTTTAATCAGCTTTATGAAAATGATTTTAAAAAATACAAAAAGTATTTTTTATTGATTAAAAAGGTAATTAACCAACAATATTTTGAATTTGTCCAAATTTTCGTAGACAAGGACTGGCTTCAACTCCCTAGGAAGCTATTAATATTAACATATTACAACAGAGATAAATAACATTTTAGAGAAGGTAATATAGACATGTAGACTACAGGGCTTATGATCTGTCAATGGCTGATTGAAGTGGCCACTTTACACTCTGTGTTGTAACCATTCCAAAACGTCAACAGATGAAAGAATTGAAGGAATATAGATATTCAAATTTGGGCGGAATGGTGAATGTTACAATACAATCGATATTTATCCGAAAGGTTTTTACACACTTTTAAGACACAAGTAGGCGTTTTGGTTTCGATTCTAAACGTCACGCTTTAGCAGTCGAAGAACGACTAAATACGAGTTGGGCATGACTGAGCGTTTGGGCATGAGTTATGCGTCATCATTTTTAAATTCTCAGAGCGTGTTTACGTGTATTTATATGTCAATGGATATGACGGATGACAGTACTCTTAACCATAGACAAGAATGACCGTTGAACTTTATATTATTTAAGAATAAAGCTATTTAATCAAGCAACGTGATAACAGCAATAGTTTATATATGATTAAATTATTATTCAAGCATACAGATAACAAAAGCCCCTCTTTTAGATTACTCTAAAATACTGCCAGTTTAAAGAATATTGTGGCTCCGTCATTTTAGAACAGTATAAATCTAATATTTTTTTAATTTATCAAATTCATAATCATGAAACTCGCTTTACTTACAATGATAGCTTAGTGATTCCTAGAATTTGTTATGAATATAATAATATTATACTATTAATATTGAAAGCATTAACTTTGTGGTCAAATATTTTACTAAATGTTGTTAAATATTTGTACCACTTACCGACTTTTCTATGTCTACCGGTTTTGTCAGAACACCAATTAAACCAACATGCAAACCAACATGCAAAACCCACCATACACTTTCACAATAGTTGTTGCACAAATATGTAAAACCAACACGACATGAAATAACAATATTGGTAAATTATTGCTAAATAATAGACATTTTTATTTTATTTTTTTATATTTTATGAAGGCATCAGAAAACAACACAATAAATATATCAAAAAAATAAGTAGGGAGAATAATGCTTAGGTATAAAATGACATTTTAGTTGTATTCCAATAAGAGCCTATTTTTTTAACTAGGTATGTCAAAACAGGGTGATAGATGATAAAATAATATGTTTAAAGTTGATGAATATATTATTGCACAATATATTTTTATGTAATATTTATTTTTTCAAATAACCACATACAGTCTGTGTTGTTTTTTACGCAGACCTTTCTTGTGTGGATATAAATATATTTATTTTTAAGTAGGATTCATTTTACGCAGGTAAATCTTTACTAACAAGCCACACCACAAAAATTGGTGGGGTGGGATTTTTGTATTACCTAGTAATTTTTTTTTTGGGTACATCTTACATCATCATCAATAAAAAATATTATTAAAAGAAAATTTAAAAATTTTCTTGGAAGTTCTTGGTCATTTTGATTCCCTCTCTTTCCTTTGGCAATTTCTTTTGTTCACACATATTCATTATTTACATTTTTTCATTCAGCATACTTACCAGATTCTTTGTTATTGAACATTTAAAAATAATTTTAAAAACATTTTTAGGGTGAGCTTGTCGTTTAAGATAAGAAATGTAGAAGGTTCCGAGTTGGATTCCCGGTAAGAACACAATAACCAGGTGTGTTTCTAAGCCTGGGTGGTCTGCGCTATAACTTACCATTGTAATGAGAAATTCCACTGTTTTCTAAAAAAAAAAAATCTATTAACGTACTATTTAAGTAAGCAAAAATATATATTTTTAATTTTTTTTGTGCGCTATTTACAAAGATATAATTTTTTAAAGTTACATTTATCAAATATCGCGCCAAATGACTGTAATCAGTGTGTCACTTTTCAGTAGTGACGTCATGAAACGGTTGGCGTTCTTACTTTCACTGACCGCGGTAAGTTGTATTTCTCCAGCCAATAACAAAACTGACAAGAATCTATGGAATATTGCTTTGATTA
The DNA here is from genome assembly GCF_059751315.1 of Micrasema longulum. Classification (NCBI taxonomy): domain Eukaryota; kingdom Metazoa; phylum Arthropoda; class Insecta; order Trichoptera; family Brachycentridae; genus Micrasema; species Micrasema longulum. The sequence goes on along the minus strand of NW_028280143.1, from coordinate 91,496 downwards.
CTTCATTTAGTTAATCGTATTTTGCTCATTTCTATGTTATGGTTGTTTTTACGAACGTTTTGATTTAAAAAAACCTAGAAAGTTGACATAATCTCTGGTTGAAATGTCAACAAAGTATTACTTCCCGGATTTCAGGTCATAGATCGTAATCGAATTATTCGCCGCCAAATCACCAATCACAAATTATACTCTTTTTTTTCTATGGTCAAAACGTTCCTTACAAGGTGCGGGGGCTTTAAAGCGGAAACCGGAAATACTACACATAGATATAAGGAGTGGCGTCATTATTTACGATATTTCATCCTACTCCAAATTTTTTAAATATTCACGTGTACACTAACACATTTTTAAAATTTAATTCCGGGTTGGGCTGGAATTCCTCATTAGATCTCCTAGCCTGCCGTAGTGCAAAATTTTAATAAACAAATAATCCGTAATTTTTGTTTGAAGTACTAACTTTGTGGTTATTCAAACAAACAAACAAACCATCACGCAGTTTCCCCATAGGGGTAGGCAGAGAGGATGGAACGCCATAACACTCTATCTTGGCATACAGACCTCGCTTCCTCTACATTCATACATCTTTTCATGCACGCACGCCCATTATTACTACTTTTGACTTATCCATCTTCAAGAATTTGATGGACTTGATCGTGCCATGTCTTTCTCGGTCGTCCTCGTGTTCTGCATCTATCAACATTTGCATCGTAGATCTTTTAAGCCGTTCTTTCGCTGTCCATTCGCTCTACATGTCCAAACCAAAGCAGCACCCCTTTCATTATTATACCCCTTTCATTATTTATTATAATAAAACAAATTTAAAACAACTCGGTATTTAACCACTTTTTTTCTACCGACCGGTTTCAAAGCTTTACAAGCTTCATTAAATTTAAATAAATCATATTTATTTTAGTCCACTCCTGTCTAGTTTTAAAGATGTATCCATCTTACTTCACACTTTCCCATCTTTACAATAACAACATGACAAAAAGACTTGACTTATGAGCTTTATATGTTCAATATTATATTTATTATTCACTGATAAAACAAAATAAAATAGAATCTATTAGTTAGTTATACCTTGATAAAGCTTGTGTTGCCTTAAAACCGGTAGGTAAAATAATTGTTTTATATTTATTTTATTGAAAAAACTAATACTTTCAACTATAGTCCTTAAAATATAGCTCGATTAGAATGACAGCTGTCAAACTAATTTTATTAGTGATGGGAAATTACTGATATATTTTATATTATATATTTTTTAAAGGAATAACCTGCTAAGCCTCTATTTTAAAACTTGTAAGCAGGTGGGATAGAGGGGATATGGAAGGAGGTAATGTAAAATACACCACAACACCCAGACCAATTTAGAAAAAAATCTTTCTTGGATTTACTTCTTGCAACTGGCGGGAATCGAACCCGCGACGTCAGTTTCACAGTTGGCCGTCTTACTAACTGCGCTACGGCGCCTGAAACTCTGTTTCCGAAAATTGATATAAAAAAACGCAAAAACAAGCCTGTTTAACACAATTATTCACCAAAAAATGCGACATTTATACTTTTTTCATGAACAACATCAAATGAATTATTTTTTTATTCGATCAATTTACATTGATCAATTTGTCCCATCTCTAACGTTTTTGCAAAATGATCTTACCTTGTAAGATCGTCGTTAATAATTAGGTTTGTTTTAGTTTTAAAGTTGATTTTATATATAAATGTTGATTTTAGTGTCAATTGTATTAAAAAAAAAAATTAACACGCCAGATACAAATGATTTTTCGTGTCTCATTATAAATAACTCCTTTGACGTAACTAAAAAGTTATGTCGTCACTTTTTCTGACAACTCTCATTCTAATCATGTTACATTTTAAGAACTTTAATAGGATGAGGATCCGCTGCAGCTACACATCCTAAACTATTTATCAAAGTACAAAAAAGATTATAAAAGTTATTCTCAAGGTACCATAAATACCCTATCTACAGAAATCTTTAAGGCTTTTGATGTGCCTGATATAAACCTAACATACGCTTACATTATTCTGCAGGATAGATTTCGAGATGAACGTCGACACCCCCATAAAACGGCCTTGAAATCAGGAACATGAATATGTAACAAAAGGGACATTTTTTAAACATTGTCACAACATTTGGTCAAAGAGTGAACGGATTATTTTTCTGACAATTTGTTTTATACGCTTCTCCATGAAATTCAGTTAACTGATAATGAACAATACTTCAAAACATCTTGCTGAAATATTTGAGGGATATTTATTTATATATTTGACGGACTTGTGCAGTCCATTCTAACGATGGTAAATACAATTTCTTATAATAAATACAGGTACTAATAAAATAAAATACAACTAAATAAAATTAAAGCTAGGACAAAAAAATTACTACCTCAAGACAAGATCCGGTCTATCTTAGTGAATTTTTAAATCTATAAAGACTTACACCAAAAAAGTCCAGATCTTGTCTCGAGTTTACAATACGACACAATCGGGACATTGGTGCATGCAAGCCATAGTTTGTGCTGTGTTGATCAAGGAACAGCACATTAATATTTCGCCACCGCCGGATTGGAACATTTTTATTTTATTTTTTATTTTGTTTATTCAGAAAAACAACGGCAGTAAAAAAAAATATACACAACATTATAAAAAACATAAAATAAAGCCAAATCAGTTTTCCACATAAATACAATTATAAAAATCCAGTTCAGTTAGATATTAATTCATAGAAGTGCATGTGTGCGAGTTTTTTGTGTGAGGATGCGTGTGTAAGTGAGTGGAGTGTGGTTTTGGTAGATATGTGAAAATGTGTGTGAGTGTAAATGGGTGTGTGAGTGTAAATAGGTGTCAGGGTGGGTTTATGGACAGGGTGAGTGTGTGTTTAATATGAGTGAATAGAAACATCTTAAATTTATAATGTAAAAATATATTTTTTTTTATAAAGAAACATAATTTTTTTCATATAATATTTTTTTATTCTTGTTTTAAAAGTGAGTTTACTGCAGTTAAATATGTCTATGTTATTTAAAAATACATTATAATTACGCGCCAAGCGAATCAGAGGAGAGTTCTGTGCATAGTTGGTGCGAACATATGTAAAATACGTCAACAAAAAATGGTTGAATACTATGAAGTCTTCCTAAGAACAAGTTTCTCTAGTTAGGAGGACTCTTAAATTAATTTTGTATAAAAATATTTCATATGATAAAACAAAAAAAAAGGCAATTTAAAATTACACATCTTCATGTAAACTCTTACAACAACGGATTAATGCCAAAATGCAATTAATGGAAACAATACAAATATCAGGCAATGTGTCATTGGATAAAAACCACAATGTTTTAAAATAAATAATACCTACAATGCCTATGCATCAAACTAAAAATAATAACTAATAAATAGCGCATTCAAATCACAATTTTAAAACCTTCATAAATTTCATGACCATGTTTTTTTATTTTTTTTATATAATCTTAAAATAGTACACAAATCATTATAAATATTCTTATATTAACTTGAATATACATAACTATATATTAGGTAAACCAGAGCAGCTCAGAATTCTTTATTAGGAAGAGCGATTAGCCTTTTTCCAAATTTGAGAAGATGTGCGATCTTGATACATTCAACGACTCAGCTCTCCGCTACAAACGGAAGCTGAGTCTCTTTTACAATAATAATATTTAGCCTCTTTTAACAATATTTAGCCTCGATTAATAACATTAGCCTCTGTTGATAATATTTAGCCTCTTTTTGAATTTTTTTTATATAAAACAAACACCACCTTTCACACAAATGGAGTCATGCGTTAAACATATTCTTGTCACATTTTGTGGTCCTGTCAGAATTTTTTTATGTTTTCATAACACTAGTTATACCAATATAGCACTGTGTGCACAACCATAAAATTAAATAAAAAAATATTTTTTAAAAATTAGTACACTTTGTAAATACACTTTTTAATAACCAACTTATTTGCTACGCATATTTTTTTTCAACTTAAATTTTAAATCTAGTTAAATTTGAGAGTACTGAACGTTTTCGCATGATGATGAGATGGACTAACGAGGATATGGAATATTTTTAGTATTTTAGGTGGAAATGGAGTCAAACGTGCGTTGAAAACGTGAAAATTGAAGGGAGAGGTGTTTGTGCGACCTCAACGTGAGGGATCCTATCTCGCGAGCCACCCAAAGGCTTCATATAGATCTTATCAGGATGTCTCAAAGCTTGAGCTTAACCAAACACAGCTTCCTGGACTATCACACGTAACCCTCGAAATCAGAAAATAATTTTCGCTAACTATAATGAATAATTTTAGGTAATTTCACATTGAGAACTTTCTCACCAATGTAGTTTAATGAATGAAGAATTAAATCATGTCTTTTGGAAAAGGGTGTTTTTTCACAATCGGACCATGAGAATATTATTTTGTTGCAAGTATGAGTCAACTTATCAATTTTTAAAGTATCTCGACGTAAACATTTATATTGGCAGAAGCAACAGAGCATCAAGACGGTTTCCCACCACTATGAGTAAACGTAATATGTGTTTTTAACTTTCTTTTATTCAAACATTTATATTGGCATTGCGAGCACGAGAATGGTTTCTCACCAGTATGAGTGAACATGTGTGATTTCAAATGACTTATCTGTGAACATTTATACTGACACACTGAGCATGAAAATGGTTTCTCACCAGTATGAGTCAACATGTGTAATTTCAAATGATTTATCTGAGAACATTTATACTGACACTCTGAGCATGAAAATGGTTTCTCACCAGTATGGGTCAACATGTGTGATTTTAAATGACTTAACTGCGAACATTTGTGATGGCATTCTGAACAAGAGAATGGTTTCTCACCACTATGAGTAAACATGTGCGACTTTAAATTACTTTTACGTGAACATTTATACTGGCACTCTGAGCATGAGAATAGTTTCTCACCAGTATGAATAATTATGTGTGATGTAAAATCCCTTTTATTTGAACATTTATATTGGCAATCTGAGCATGAGAATGGTTTCTCACCAGTATGAGTCAACATGTGTGTTTTCAAATGACTTAACTGTGAACATTTATGGTGGCATTCTGAACAAGAGAATGGTTTCTCACCAGTATGAGTTAACATGTGTGACTTCAAATTACATTTACGTGCAGATTTATACTGGCACTCTGAGCATGAGAATGCTTTCTCAACAGTATGACTAATTATATGTGATTTCAAATCCCCTTTATTTGAACATTTGTACTGACACTTTGAGCAGGAGAACGGTTTCTCACCAGTTCGAGTCAACTCGTGAGTTAGACAAAAATCTTTCTGCCTTGCTTGTAAACCTGAAAAAACAATAAAACATGAAAATTTGTGTCGATAGCAAATTTAAAACTTACAAAAACACATGATGACAATACTTATCAGACGAGACATAACACGACTTGACTCTTTAATTCTGTTTTATTAAATTATAAATAATTCATCGATGTTATGGAAAAATCATTCACATCCAATCAATCACAAATATTAATGTTCACGAATTCTGATATACGGTAATGCCATAATAATGTTCGTAATTCTTTCCTAGAGTAAAACAGCAGAAAACCGAGCAGTGGACTAATTTGTTTACTAAGATCCGAAAAACGCATAGGTTTTAAAAGAAAATTGGGTCAAGTTTAAGTACATAAATGATAAAAAAAGTAGAAGCAGATGCAATCACGAATGCTCCCAAACATAAATATTGTTTTTTTTTTTACTAAACATAGATTTACGATTTGAAACAACATAATAAAAAGAGAAAACAAATTATTAGGTTCAGAATTGAAATAATATAAAAAAGTGAATTAAATAATTAGGATTTTATTTTAGAATGGTCAAGGAATGTCAATCAGTATTAATTTCTTAAGACTCCTTATTTTAAATTTTAAACTTATCAAAAAGTTTATGGGTTGGTATTTATGATGCAATAAGATATAAAAAATATGTTCAAAAGAACATTTAACATTATAGTTTAGTTTTTTGTTGTTTATACAACAAAAATATATTTCCCTAGGGAGAAAAGACATCCCCCTGTCGGTAAGTTTCATGTATCGAAAAGTATTTTTTTTTTTTGTAAAACTGTCTTTGCAGTAAGAACACATCAACCGATCTGTCTTTGAATACTCAATTGAGCATCCATATTACTTGATAGAATTTTGTGTAAGACTATTAATGAAGCTAACTCTACCACAACTTGACTCCCATTCTCTAATAGTAAGTTATTTACAACTTGGTCCCCAAAATGGAGATATTTGAGTAAATCTTAAAAACGCTAATATTTCTTTAAACAAAAAAAATCGCTTTTTATGGGTATCGTAAGATATGGCAGACCATATTATAGAAGTAAATTCTGATATTTTTTATATGTTTTATTAATCAGAAGCACCTTTTAGTACAATACAAGATTTTACGATGTTTTAACCTTTTTTTAATGACCTAAACTAAACTAAATTTATGTAAACTATACTAGAGTAAAGTTTACATAAATTTAGTTTAGGTTATTATTACTGTTATTTAATTTTTTTGTCTTGCGCAATAAGGTTGTTTGCTTAAGATATTATAATTTATTTGTTTTTTCTCCACTTTTCTTTCAAGTCCGGGGGATGGTTTCGCCACATTAACCTATGTGCACACATCTATATATATATATATAGCACATTTGCTAGGATGAGGCGTTCGGATTTATTTGCTACCTACGGGGCCCTGGTTAAGATTTGCATTTGCCTACCGTGGGTACCGATATTGTTCCGGCGCCAGAATAACAACTGAACTGACCGTGTGTAGATGTGCCTTTTATATTCTCACCGCGATCGCAAAGAACATATTTTGCAATCAATGGCTATTAAATCTGCTGTGTTGTGTAATTCGTCAAGTGCCCCTCCTTTCTGACCACAAGATCGGATCTGATCCTGACTGCCGTGGCAGAAGTACCAGACAAGAGGGGTGCCAGAACCCAGAATAAGGTAGGTGATTGCAGTCATTGTATTTAGGGTTCTGTAGCAAAGTAAATAAAGGATAACGCATTCCGCGAACCAGCAATTCCAGCGTTTATCTGCTAACGGGCAAGTGGCGTGATCATTTTTTGGACCTCAGAGCCGGAACATTATACTTATAAATGTGTGTTATCCTTGATAAAACAACCTTATTGCAAGAACTACTCGAATAGTATATTTTATTATTTCTAAGATATTGAAATTCTTATGCTTGTACCTATGTACATGCTTACACATATTTCCTTATTACCTTATATATATGTACATAGAGTTAATGTGGCGTAACCAATGTGTAAGGAAATTTGACTTACTTGAGGCGACTTCCTCGTTACAAGACGAATCCGAACATTCTCGTTTGATGTCAGGAAAATCAATATCCATCTTAGTGAAACTTATTGGATCACTGGTTATCCTAGGCTGATCAGTGCTGGTCTCCGGTTCAGCCTTCACGGTAGCAGCACCAGGCTTTTCACTTTTCTGGGAACATGGCGCCTCTTCTCCAGTAATAAGAATATCTCCTTTTAAATCGCTAGTTCCCGGTTCAGTCTTCACGGAAGCAATACCTGGCTCCTTGCTTCTGTAAATAATTGGCGTTCCTTCCCCAGTACAGACAATATCTCCTTTTACGTCACAAGTTCCCGGCTCAGCCTTAGCGGAATGAACTCCAGGTTTTCCACTTCTGTGGGCACATAGTGCTCCTTCCCTAGTATGAAGAATATCTCCTTTTACATCGCCAGTCCCCGATTCAGTCTTCACAGTAATAATGTCTGGCTCCTCGCTTCTGTGGAGAATTGGCCTCCCTTCCCCAGTACAGACAATATCTCCCTTTACATCACAAGTCTCTGGCTCAGCCTCCACGGAATGATAACCTGGTTGTTCACTTCTGTGAAAACACAGTGCCTCTTCGCAAGTATGGACAATATCTCCTTTTATATCGCCAGTCCCCGGTTCAGCCTTAACGGTAGCAACACATGAGTCCTCACTTCTATGGGGATATGGCACCCCTTCCGCAGAATGGAGAATATCTCCTTCTACCTCACAAAGCCCGGGTTCAACCTTAATATTCAATGAAGCTATTTCCATTGTTTTTCTTTCGACTTATGCAAAATAAATCATATTTTTATAATCTGAAATAAAATATCGTGGAAATTACAAAATATGTTGAAATTATACAAAAAATAAAACAATAAATGCGAAAAGACAAAACCGAAGTTATAATGTGTTTATAAATATCAAATTAAGGGCATTCGATATTCTAATTATTCCAAATTTAATAACAGCTACGTTACAACGCGTCCTGTTGAAGCTACGGAGCGCGCTGACGATTAAAAGTTCCCATTTATGATAAATAACTTTGTATTGTATGTTAGCCCCTCTGACATTAGCAAGGGTGCCAATTAGATTTTTAAACACAAGGTAAGTTAATACTTAAAAAGAGTAGACAAAATTTAACAATTCATTCGTTTTCAATAAATGAGATTGAATTTTCTGAAATTCATTTAAAAAAATATATTTTAAGAATAAGATAAAAAAAAAAAACATTATTGTAAGGCGTCGTCTTCTTTCCACGAGAAAATATTTTCCTTTTAAATGAAACATTTTGTTTTTTCTGTGCGCGCAGTGCTAAATGGACCTATGTAAGGCGCGCAACACGTCACTCACCTTTCTCTGCCTCCGCTAGCTTTCACATTCACTTCAAAATATTATTTACTAAATTTGTGAAACCACAGTATTTTTATGTGTTAAATAAACAATTTAAATTCAAATATACATTAAATAATGATTATGTCATAAACGGAATACCCAACGAAAGATTGTGCAAATTTATTGTTTGGTTTTCAGTTTAACAATAGACGTGTAACGTTTTCTCGCTGTGATTGCGATTCTCGACCGGAGTCACGTAACCCGACTTGGCCCATTGTTTTGTTGTAAACTAAAGCTTTCTCCGTGATTGCTTATGTTAGAATGATTTTGATCAGTATGAGCAACTCTATGGCGGTAGCGCGTTATTACTCCGAGCGATACGTAAATGTGATTTTCCTCATTTTTTGGTTGTTCTGAATCTTCTGTACCCACGCGAGAAGATTCACAATAGCACCCCTGGCCTGTTGTTACGCTTAAATAAAATACATGTTCTACTTTCTGTAATTAAACTGTTACTTACTTTTGATTATAAAATCTTAGTTTAATCCTCAAATTATATTGTAATTTATGTATTTCGTATCATTGATATACGAAGCGTACAGCCGGGCGCTTGACACAAGAATCACAGATAAAAATGCAAAACTTACCATAGACAATGGTGAATTATTATTTCATGTTTTATGGCAGAAAAGGTAGGTCCCGTTTCACATTTATACTCTATGGTTGTATAATTACCCTGACCTACCGTAACATCTATATGTAGAGTTTTCTGTGGTTTTCCCGTCAAGCACTACTAAGCAGGACGCGTCCGTATATCGATACGGAGTACATAAATTACAAAATAATTTGGCAATAAACTAAGTTTTTTACTAATAAAAGTAAGTAATAATTCCAGTTTGTAAAGTAGAACAATACTTGTTTTATTTTAGCACCACAACAAGCCAGGAGGCCCAAGCCGAGCTTGAGAAAAATCACATTTACTTACACTGATCTTACTGGGATTCGAATCCGGAGCACCCCTACACAACCATGACTGTTGAACTTTTATAGATCGACCGTCTTCTTCTTTCTTGTTTGACGCGTAACTTCGATACGTAAGCACGCTGATACATGACAGGTTACAGTAGACATGACCGTAGAAAAATATAACAATTGGACTTTTTGCCTCCTATTCAGGAATAAAGTCATATGGATGCAGCGGGGTATCTTAGATACAAGAGCGCTCCAATAAAAATTTAAATACTTTGAAAAATATATAATTGAGTGTTACAAACACAATATAAAAAACAGGATAGCGATTAAAAATATATCTATAAATATAAAAAGAGATTAAAATAGGAATTCTGCATGTTCTGCTACTACTACAACCATCACGCCATTTTACCGTAGGGGTAGGCAGAGAGAATGGACCGCCACGCACGTCTCTTTTGGCATACATTTCTAGATTCTTCCACATTCACTCATTATGTCATACATGCCCTTTAGTTCTGCCTGCTTTTGACATAACCGGACTCAAGATTTTGGTTTATCTGATCATGCCACGTTTTCCTTGGTCGTCCTCGTTTCACGCTACCGTTCATTTTCGCCATATATATTTGTTTTACCACTATGCATATACATACTTTTTTTTAAAAAAGGAATATTTGCGTTCTTATGATTTACCCAAATATTTTATTTTAAGGGGGCATTTTCAACTAACTCAAATAATAACTCACTATTAGAAAATGGCAATCAAATTGGGTAGAGTGAGATTCGAACCGCGGACCTTTGGATTCATGAGTCCGAGACACTGGCCACGGGACCACAACCCGATTTAACAATGAATAATAATATAACTAGGCGGCTATCTACACTGTTCAATCTCGAAACACCACGCAATTTCGTATCTCGGCTAAGCCTACAACTTCTTAAAAAATAATTTCGTCACGTCACAACGTCGCCTCTGAGTAGTGCCTGCTAACGTCACCCAACAAAAACATCATCGTTTTTAATACAATATTTTGGCTACGCTATGAATTTCTTATAAACTGTAACGTCACAAAGACACTCCCTGATAAGGGTCTACTGACAACAACAAAAAAGACATTACTTTTAGAAAATCATAACCTTATTATCTTTATGCAATCCACGTATGGAAAAATAGAGTAGGTATGCTGCAAAACAGAAAAAACAAATAATGATGTGATTTGTCAATTTCTCAACATAACGTTTTTTCTTCTTATTTTTCTTGTTGCTTTTTCATTTTGTAGTTGGGGACAACATTACATCGACCAGGGACCAATACTTTTGTCAATTATTATTTTGGTTTTAACGTACTTTGTATAATTTCTAGGATATTTTCTTTCGGAAGGAAAAAGTATGGAATCATTTTCCGTCAATATTAAGGCTGAACCGGGAACTAAATATGTAGAAGGAGATATTCTTCATACGGGGCAAGGGGCACTCTGTTCCCACAGAAGCGGGAAACCAGGTGTTCTTTCCGTGAAGGCTGAGCCGGGGACTTGTGATGTAAAAGGAGATATTGTCCATACTGGGGAAGGGACGCCCTGTTCCCATAGGAGTGAGGAGCCTGGTGGTGCTACCGTAAAGGCTGAACCGGGGACCAGTACTGACCAGCCTATGGTAACCGGTGATATACTTATGTACACAGAGGTGGATATTGTTTATCCTGACATCAAACAACAGTGTTTGGATTCGTCTCGCAACGATGAAATCGCCTCAAGTAAGTAAAACATTTTTCCACATTAGCTGCTCTGAGATTACGTCTGTAGACTATTAATGAATGTTATGTTTAGATATTGTTCATCAATTACATGTGAACCCAACATCATCATCATTCCCTTTCCGCACCTAATGGTGCATAGAGCACTGCATTGGCACACCAATCGCAGCGTATCTTGATAATTTTTGTTACATGAAGATAAGATGATTTGTCTTACACTTCGGGTACCAGTACAGAGACTATGAAATATTCTAGTGACAAAACACCCTTTTAAATAAATATTTCATTTCAACCATGTCGGGAATCGAACCCGAGACCTCTTGCATGGTAGGCAAACGCGCTGACCATCACGCCACGAAGTCGACATCTTAAAAGTAGCCATATCTCTGTTGTAATAAGTTAATTTTAATAAATTACTAGGGGGTGAAATATAGTCCTTTAAACATGGACAAAACGGTGAATGTTACACAGTGTGTAAAGTGGCCATTTATGTACACAGAGGAATGTAGAGGAATGTAACCGACCAATGACAGGTCATAAGCCCTTTAAATGCCTAGACATTCATATTCCCTTCTCTGTTGAAACATATTTAGATCTAAATAATTATTTTGGGAGAAAATCCAGCCTGTCCGCGAGCATTTGGACATACTCAAAAGATTGTTAAAAACTTTCGTCCACGAATAGTTATTTTATTAGCATATATTATAAATATTATATGGTACTTGAACTTGCGGCTATTTTATTTTAGTAATTATTTTAATTTCTGATTTCTTTCTATTGCCTTCTGCTTGGTTTTCCCGCTTCTACCCACTCTGGGAGAGTAAAACTAGCTTTATTATGGCGTTTTATGCTTTGGAATCCCATCTGACAACATTTGTATTTTTTCCCTTACAATGAATTTTCTCGAAGCACCGGTGATTGTAATTGTAATTGTAATTTTGAACACCTGTTTGGGTTATTAAGTAGTACGATGTTATTTCTGGCCTGGTTATAGTCATCGTGTGGTTTTCAATGTTAAGTTTTAATGTGTCTCTGACCTCATTTTTCATGTGTTATTTTTATTGTTTCAGATTCAATAGCAAATCAGAAAGATTTTAAGTATTCAAAAACTGACAAGTTGACTCATACTAATGAGAAACCATTCTCATGCTCAGAGTGCCAGTACAAATTTTCACGTAGTTATGGATTAAAAATGCATTATTTGACTCATACTGGTGAAAAACCATTCTCATGCTCAGAGTGCAAATATAAATGTTCACAAAGAAGTACTTTAAAAACTCACATGTTCGCTCATACCGGTGAAAAACCATTCTCATGCTCAGAGTGCCAATATAAATGCTCGCGGAGTGATAATTTAAAAACTCACATCTTGACGCATAGTAGTGAGAAACTGTTCTCATGCTCAGAGTGCAATTTTAAATGTTCACAGAAAAGTTATATAAAATCACACCTGTATACTCATACTGGTAAGAAACCATTCTCATGCTCAGAATGCAAATTTAAATGTGCGCGGAGAAGTCATCTTAAATTACACATGTTGACTCATGCTTAGAGAATCCAATCCCGCACCATTTTTGCAGGATCAGTAGTGCGGGACTGCACATCCGGGATTTACGGGACTGAAATAAAAATGGAATTTGAAAAAATGAGCGCAGTCGTCTTTTTAAATGTTAATTCGCCCCGATCCCGGCCTCATTAAAAGGTAATCAAACAACTTTCTTAATCGAACTCATGATTTTGTCTCTCTATTGCGCATTCCCGAACCGATAAAATTATGGGCTTTGTATAGACAGAAATTTTTTTTTTAGTTATCGGTATGATTTTTTAAAGATCACTTTGTTGTATTAACAGAATATGACAGAGTACCTATTAATAATGATAGATTAGCATTGTACAAATATTTAATATTGTTAGTTGAAAACTACCTTGCCTTGACTACTAAGCAGTACAGCATTTTTGTTTAATCGAATTGTTAAAATCGATCACAAAATGATCTGTTACAAAATTATATCAAAGCAGAATTTGGCAGGGAGTTACAGCTGATCTTAGATTGCCGAACGCGCTAGAGCAGTCTTACAGCAATGATAACGAGGTTCAACCAAGTCGAATTTATAAGATTGACTGATATTGAACATGCTTTAGAGCCAGTAAAACTTGCTGTAAATGTTTTATGCCGCGTGGATGCAACTTTAGTTACTGCGGAAACCACATTGTGTTTCATGATCAACAAACTGAAAATACAAACTAACGGACCGAGCGAGGAACTTGTAACATCTTTATCTCATTGCTAAAAGAACGCCGCACATCAATGACTGCCGTGTCGCTTTACTTTGAAAACCCAATCAAATATCTAGAACAAGATTCAATGTCTACAAATGAGGATGATGATACATTCTTTTTTCCAAGCAAAGTAACTCTGACAACAGAAATTAAGAGTTTGAGAAGCTGCTATTAGAGGCGCAGCCACAACCTCAAACCGAAACTCGGCGGGTTGATAACGACGACGATGAAAATGACAACGTGTCTTTATAGCATCTGTCAAGAAGTCATGAACCTTTGCCTACATTCGAAGATGAGTTATTAGAGCGCAGTCTCCGTACTGAATAGGTAGCCGAGTCTTCACATATACCCGCCCGAGTCCCCCAAGCAAATTTACTTAAACTGGTATTGAAACGTGAGATGACGCTTTATGAATGCGGAGGCAATAGAGGAAAGTCCTTAGTAGCTGCTTATAACTATGTAAAGTGGATACCGCTAACTAGTGTTGAAGCCGAGCGTGCGTTTTCCGCCGCTGGGAATATGTGTAACAAAATAAGCTCGAATTTAAAAGACGAAATTTTAAATACTTAATTATTTCTTCGGGAACACTTTTTAAAAAAATCATCTAATTAAAAATAAATATGTTAAAACCTTAGAGTAGGTATATTATATATACTCCATGGTTAAAACTGATTACGAATAAAAAAGCATATTTTTTAAGTATAATTTTCTTTTATTTCATACAGCACTTCATAAATGCATGAACATAACTACTTAGAACAAAAAGTATGATTTTTTTGGCAATCCCGCAAATCCCGCGGATCTGCAGGATTGATGTCCTTAATCCCGCAGGCTTGTGAGATTGAGATATTGATGCAGGGTAGGATTCCCTTATCATGCTGGTGAGAAACCTTTCTCATGCTTTGAATGAATAAATCATCAAGGCGTGATACTTAAAAATTCGTGTGTTGACTCATTCTGGTGAGGAACCACACCCATGCTTATAATGCATGTTGTAATGTTCACACAGAATTTACAAATTACAACAGAGATAGATAGTATTATAAAAAAGGAAATATGTAGTTCTAGGCATGCCATCGAATATTTTGCCCACCATTTGGACACGCTCAAAATATTGTTCAAATATAAGTTTTCTAAAATCAATAATAATGTTCTCCTCTGATTGTGAATACGACTTTTCCATTAGTGAAAAATTAGTTTTAATCTATATATGAGGCCCTCAGTATCAAAGATGGCCAAAAAAGCCCATACCTATTTTCGAGAAAATTCGAAAATCTGTAAAGCAGTTTTGTACAAATTTACAAAAAATATTTATTATTTGGTGCTATTAACACTTTGAACAATTGACCTAAATGTTGACATAACAAGAAACGCTATTTGTAGTATTACATATGCAGTTAGCCGCTTTTGATACTTGCGTTTGGCCATATTTGATAGGTTTTTTTTTCTTTAATAGGGCCTACTACCAAAACTTGATAATATCGGCCAAAAACAAGTTACATTTATAAACATAAGAAAAACATAAACAGAAAGGAATAACAATACAGATACAAACAAAAGACAAGAAAAATATAAGTACAAGAATAACATCAAAATATCAATTGTAATAATAAACACATATCCAAACCAACAAAAATTTCAACGTGAATTGAAATAGGCACTAACAGAAAAACCCACCAAAACCTGATAGTGCCTATTTAACAGAAAATAGAAACTTACAGTAAAATTAGAAGAAAGATAGAACTTAATAACTAGAAAAATTACAACAAAATAATCAAAATATTAACAAACTTAATCTTATATTAATGATAAATTATAACTATTAAAATTAAAAATTAAACACCGGAAGTAATAACTACAAAATATTTTACATAAACCTAAAAATGTAAGATAAATTTATTGTAAAAAAATAGAGAATTAATTTAAACATAATTATTTCAATGACACAATTATTACAAATCATAATAGGGAACAGTTTGAACTTAAAAAAATATAAACAAAATTGATCAATAAACAATTTGTACAAGAAAAAAATTGAGATAAATGAATTGGAAAGGTTATAAAAAACATAAGTAAAAAATTAAATATTTTTTCCTCCCAGTCATTAAAGGACATGTAAAAAAAATGTGATTAAGATCTCTAATGCCTCCACATTCGCAGGCATTGGAGTCTAAAATTTTAATTTTAAAAAGATGGGACGGAGTGCAACAGTGGCCAGATCTGATACGGCAAAAAGTTACAATCCTAGACGTATTGAGTTTACACGCGCTATTGTACCAAAGTTTGGAGGGAATATCAGGCTGGATATTACTATAAAAAATTCCCTTTGACAATTTAGAAAAATTCCACTCCACTTTCCAAACATCGAAATTAACTACTCCAATCAAATTAGAAATATCTGAGAAATCCACCCGGTCGTATTTTAAATTACCAACTTCAGATCCCACTTTGCAAGAGAATCCGCTTTTTCATTGCCTGATCCAATGTGGCTTGGAATCCAGGCGAAAACAATATTTTTGGCGCATTGATATAATTTAAAAAGAGAAGCAAAAGTATTACAAATGATAATTGAAAAGTTAGAACTGAATGGGGATGACTGAAGTAATTTTAAGCAGCTGAGTGAATCAGTAAAAATAACGGACTGCGAATAGTTCATTTTTTCAATATTGAAATAAGATTCCAGAATTGCTGAGCATTCAGCATTAAAATTAGAGAGTAAAGAAGGGAGTTTAAAATACCAAATAAATTGTCTTGTTCACAAAGAAAGGAAGCGCCAACGCCATTATTTGATTTCGAACCATCGGTAAATACATACTTGTGATTGGGCCACTTACAGTTAATAATTTCTGAAAATTCAATATTAATAGAAGAAATCGATTTGTGAGTGGTTTGAAATTTTGAAAAGCCAAGATCGAGATGAATTTCAGCGTTTGAGAAAAAACTGAAATATGAAGAAGAATAAAGTGGTAAAGTATGATATCGAAAAATCTTAGTAGTAAAATAGGAAAAACGCTCGTGACTAATCGAAAGAGCAGGGTGATTTTTGTTACGCCAAAGAGGAGAATTTTTTGAAAACAGGAAGATAATGCAATAGGTATATATGAGGAGCCAATATGAGGATTTTTACCAACTTTCAAAATGGGAATAAAATACTGCGCTTTCCAGAAGTCTGGAATACAACCTGAATCGAAAATTTGATTAAAAATATTTAAAAGAAAACTACGAAATACAGTATTTGAACATTTTATAAGGGAATAGGGAATGTCATCAGGACCGGGAGCAGAGTTATTTAAATTTAGGAAAACCTTTTCCAGTTCAGCGGGAGAAAGGGGAGCGTTAAGCGGAGCATAGGAATAAGGAACGGGAGAACAAATAATTTCTTCAATATTGGGACAGTAAGAAGGAGCTAATTTATTAAGGAAGTCGTCCAACCAAAGTGTTACCGGCACACGCTCAATTGGAGGATTATAAGAACCTCTGAATTTTCGTATCATTGTCCATACAGATTTTAATGTGCTCGAAGGGGAAAGTCGTTCGCAAAATTGAGACTATCCATATCTTTTTTTACTCTTTAACAACCGTCTGGTCTGAGTCTGAACCTGTTTTAGTTTTAAAAAGTTTTCCAAAGTCATATGCTTACAATAAGATTTGCAAGCTAATTTTCTTTTCGAAATTGCTTCGGTACATTCAAAGTCCCACCACGGGGGGGACGAAAGATGACTGTTAATATTTTTAGAAAAATGAATAAATTTTTTAGCTGTTACATGGAAAATTTTAAGCATGTTTACCCAAGAAGTTTAACAATTTCCAGGGATAACCTGAGAAAATTTGGAATCTTCCACTTCAAGAAGCGTTTTAAATGCTATTGGGTTAGCTTTTGGTGAATTTAATTTGTATTTTGGTCTCGAATTATTGGCAAATGCTGCAAAAACGTCTGATGAAGATATTAATTTCGGAAGATGGTCACTGCCATGTGAATCCGATAAAATCTCCCATGAAAAAGAAGATGCTAAACCAATTGAACAGAAAGAGAGATCCAAAGCATTTCGGGATTGGTTTGGGGGAGGAATGCGCGTCGGAGAGCCATCATTCAAAACACATAAATAAGATTCATCTAAAAATTCGTTAATCAATCTACCGGATTTATCGTCTTTAACGCAGCCCCACATAGTGGAGTGGGCGTAGAAATCACCCATGAATAAAATAGGTTTAGGAAGGGAAGAATAAAAGTTTGACCACCATTGAATATTAAATAGAGAATTTGGGGAAGTATAGGATGAAACAAATGTAATATTGTTAATCCTAACTGCGCATACTTGCGTGAGATTATCAGGAGGGGTGACCGGTATGCGCTGGAAAGAGATGGAATTTTTCACAAAGATGGCACAGCCACCGCCCCCATCAGAGCGGTCACATCTAACACACGAGTACCCACCCAATCTGAAAACCAGATCGGATTTGAACCATGTCTCAGAAATGGCAGCAACTGAAATTGAAAAAGAAGTTAATAAATGAAAAAGATTAATATTATTGGATACAGCACTTCTGCTGTTCCATTGAAGAATTCGAGCCATTGTTAACAGCTGGAAGTAAAATATTTATTATATCGGCAGCGTTGGACGGTATTTTATTAGACGTAATAATGTTAATTAAGAGGTCAACTAAAGTGTTGATAAGTTCTTGGGGATTATCAAAGCTTTTATCAGAGGAGAATGCAACACCATTAGAATGGTCAGAATCAGAGTTATTACCGTCGGGGGAGATTAATATAGATTTAAGTAAATCTTTATCTTTACTTAAATTGAGATTTTCAGGGCTTTTTGGAGTTCGGTGAGCCGCCATCTCTCAAATTAAACAAACTGTTATATTTAATAGGTTTTTTTCAAATTGATTTTTCCCCTTATAATAAACTATTGTTTTTCTATAGTTGTGTCTACTGTCATGTATTAGAGTGCTCTGGTATCCAAGTTAAGCCAAACTTAGTGTTATCCTTAAATTATATTGTAATTTATGCATCTTTGATATGCGAATGCCGTAGCGAAGCCCGAAACCCAATGCTTGGCAGAAGAAGAGCTTATAAAAATTTAAAACTTACCCTAGACAATAATGAAGTAGTCTTTTATGTTATATGGCTGTTAAATGCTGAGAATATTAGGTAGGTCCCGTTTCATAATTATACTTTATGGTTTTCACACTAAAGCTTGGGTTTCCTAGGACAGCGGTGCCCGTATTTTAACGGCCGTAGTGAACATTAATGCGATTGACAGCCGTCGTAACGGTGACTAGAGAGTGGTTTCCTATAAAAATGGTGTTGATAACACCGTTAAAAAATAAAACCACTCTCTAGTCATCACTACGACGGCTGTCCACCGCATCACCGTTCACTACGGCCGTTAAGATACGGGCACCGCTGTCCTAGGAAACCCTAGCTTAACCCTGACTTACCGCAACATCTATGAGTTGTGTTTTCTGTGGTTCTCCTGACAGGCACTGGGCGAATGTTGATCACAGATTAATAGATGTTGATGTTCCAATCTCTGGCGAATGCGTCCGCATATATAGGATACAAAGTACATAAATTAGAATATAATTCGACAATTAAACTAATTTCTTACCTACCAAAGTAAGTAACAATTCCAGTGTGCAAAATAAAACATTATTTATTGTATTTTAGTACCACAAAACGCCAGGAGCAATTGCAGGTTTGAAAAAATCACGTTTTGTTATTTTGATCTCAACAAGAATCGAACCCGGAACACCCCTACACAGCCTTGACAGTTGAACTTTTATAATAGGTCGACCGTCTTATTCTTTCTTGTTTGAGGCGCAACTTTGATGGATATCGAAGTTACGCTATGTATGGCAGGTGGACAATAGAAAAACAGAATTGTTGAACTTTTTTGCACCTTATTATTGATAATGCGTCCATCCTCAGTTATGTGAACTCACAAGTATTTAAAGCTGTCAACTTTCTCAATCCTCTGCCCATTATTAGAGGTTGATCAGGGTCAGCACAGGATTTGTTGCACATAATCTGAGTCTTTTTTGAAAAAACATTTCAGAGAAGATAATATAGAAGTCTAGGCATCTACATGGCTTATGAACTGTCATTGGCTGGTTTAAGTGGACACTTTACTCACTGTATAACATTGACCATTCTGCCCATATTTGAACATCTATATCCCTTCAGTTCTTTCACCTGTTGATATTTGTAAAGTTAAAGAGCTGAAACCTTTATTTATGCGGGTGAGATTCGTGTAATTGAATTATTTCACCTACATACTAGGCAACGTCTGAAAATTGTATTTTTTAAATTTCTATACTTCTTCGTGGACCGGGTGGATTTATCAATATTATTTTGAGTTTGTCCAAATTTTTGTAGTCAAGGACTGAATTCAATTCCCTGGAAAGCTGTTTATATTAACATATAACAGAAACGAAGAACATGTCAGAGAAAGTAATATAGAAGTCAAGGTATCTACAGGGCTTATGACCTGTCATTGACTGGTTTAAGTGGCCATTTTACACACTGTGTAACATTCACCATTCTGCCCATATTTGAACACCTATATCCCTTCAATTCTTCTGACACTACTCTACTTGCCAATAATGAAAATGACATAAGCGAACTTCTCTGCTTACTATAAAATATTAACAATAATTTTAGCCTTGAAATCAACAGGAAAAATGCCAAAATGATAATAATTGACCGGAGAAATGAGAATAGACCGGAAAAAACTCAAATTGGAAATTGTGCGGTCGTTAATGAATATCTGGGCTTAATGATACGAACAAAGAAATGAGGGTGCGTTGCTGAAATCGAGAGACGAAATGCCATGGCTCGCTCTGCGATGGAGAAATTGAAAAAAGTTTGGCAACCACGCAGTATCACCAAGTCTACCAAAATTAAAACGGTCAAAACCCTAATTTTTACTATGTTCTTGTACGACGCATAATTTGGACCCTAAAAGAAAGAGAACGAAGAAAGAAGGACGCTTTTTTAATGTGGCACTGGCGTAGAATGCTGCGGACATTATGAATAGCCCATAGGACAAATGGCTTTATAATCCGAGTATCAAACAGCGTCTTTCTTCCACTGTACAGATCCGTGTTTTCAGGTACTTCGGCCACGTTACGAGACGAAGAGACAGTATCGAAAGGTTAGTGGTACAAGAACGAGTAGAGGAAACTCGATCTCGCGGAAGAAGTCCTACCACATGGAAAGACTTGGTAACAGAAGCGACTGGCGTCCCTCTTCAGGAGGCTCCCAGAAGCGCTGCAGATCGAAGCGGATGGAGGCGGATCGTAACGACGTGCTTCCCTTCTGCCAATGTGACCACGACTGCTCTGCCAAGAGCAAACGACTAAGAATAAGAAGCATTTTTCACGCCCATAAGACTTATACATTAATGTAAATAATATAAAACATGAGTAGGTAAATAAACAACGTAATTTTGAAAAAACAGAAAAAAGTACAGTATTAACTATGTGATTTGATAATTTCTAAACACAAAGGAACTTCTTTTTTTTTCCTTTTCAACTCATAGCTGGGGACAATTTAACTTCGATTCTGTCTTTTGGCGATTATTATTTTATTTTAAACCTATTTTTTAACATTTCTATGAAATTTTTTTAGGAAAGAAGAGCCATGGAATTGTTTTCCGTCAATATTAAGGCTGAACCGGAAACAATACATCTAGAAGGAGATATTCTTCATACTGGGAAAGGGGTACTATGTTCCCACAAAAGCAAAAAACCAGGTGTTCTTTCCGTGAAGGCTGAACCGGGAACTTGTGATGTTAATGGACATATTGTCTGTACTGTGGAAGAGACGCCATGTCTCCACATAAGCGATGATCCAGATGTTGCTACCGTGAAGACTGAACCGGAGACTGGCGATGTAAAAGAAGATATTTTCAATACTGAAGAAGGGGCGCCATGTTCCCACAGAAATGAGAAACCAGGTGTTCCTTCCGTGAAGGCTGAACCGGGGACTTACAATGTAAAAGGAGATATCGTCTTTACTGGAGAAGGGATGCCAACTCTCCACAGAGGCGCGGATTCAAGTGTTGCTGCCGTGAAGGCCGAACCGGGGACTGGCGATGTAAAAAGATATGTTAGTACTAAAGAAGGGGCGCCATATCCCCACAGAAGCGAGGAGTCTAGTGTTGCTACCGTGAAGGCTGAACCGGTGACCAGTACTGACCAGCCTTGGGAAACCAGTGATATAATGATGTACGCTGAGGTGGATATTGTTTATCCTGACATCAAACAACAGTGTTTGGATTTAGAAATAGCCTCAAGTAAGTAATCTTCCTTCCACATTATCTACTCTGAGATTTTGCAAAATTAAACATTTCGCAAGTTCCATGTCAATACGACATAACATAAACAACCACATTTCTTCAACTCTTCCATCTGTTGACTTTTGTGAAGTAAAGGTTTTAGCTTTTTGGTGGATGTTCAAACATGGCCAGAATGGTGAATGTTTCACAGTGTGTAAAGTGGCCACTTAAACCAGCCAATGACAGGTCATAAGCCCTGTAAATGCTAGACTTTCACATTCGTTTCTCAAAAATGTTTTCCCTCTATTGCAACAAATGACAGGTCATAAGCCCTGTAAATGCTAGACTTTCACATTCGTTTCTCAAAAATGTTTTCCCTCTACTGCAAAAAATGCAGATCTATATAATCCAGCCTGTCGGCTACACATTGTTATTTTATTAGCATACGAGCATATATTATATTGTACCTAAACTTGCAGCTATTTTATTTTATTTTCAGCTTTCTTTCTATCGTCTTATACAAATAAATCTTCTGCTTGGTTTTTCCGCTTTTACCCGCTTTGGGAGAGTATAACTAGCTTTATTATGGCGTTTTTTGCTTTAGAATCCCATCTGACAATTCGTATTTTTTCCCTCGCAATGATTTTTCTCGAAGCACCGGTGATTTATTATAATTTTGAACACCTGTAAGGGTTATTAAGCAACATCATGTTATGTCTTTCTGGTTTGTATATTTATAGTATCCGTTTCAATGTTGATATTGTCTCTGACCCCATTTATAAATGTTATTTTATTGTTTCAGGTTTAAGAACACGTCAGAAAGATTTAAACAGTTCAAAAACTCACAAGTTGACTCATACTGGTGAAAAACGATTCTCATGCTCAGAGTGCAAATATAAATGTTCACAAAAAAGTACTTTAAAAACTCACAAGTTGACTCATACTGGTGAAAAACCATTCTCGTGCTCAGAGTGCAAATTTAAATGTTCACAAAGAAGTACTTTAAAAACTCACATGTTGACTCATACTGGTGAAAAACCATTCTCATGCTCAGAGTGCAAGTTTAAATGTACAATGAAAGGTAATCTTAAATCACACCTGTTGACTCATACTGGTGAGAAATCTTTCTCATGCTCAGAGTGCCAATATAAATGCTCACGGAGTGATAATTTAAAAACTCACATCTTGACGCATAGTGGAGAAAAACTATTTTCATGCACAAAGTGCAAATTTAAATGTTCACAGAAAAACTATCTAAAATCACACCTGTTTACTCATACTGGTGAGAAACGATTCTCATGCACAGAATGCAACTTTACATGTTCACGAAGAAATTATCTTGAATTACACCTGTTTACTCATGCTGGGGAGAAACCACTCTAATGCTTTGAATGAATCAAGACGTGATACTTTAAAAAATCACCTGTTGCCTCATTCTGGTGAGGAACCACACTTATGCTTTTGCTATGAGATGGAAAACTTTATAGAAAAGGAAATATGCAGGTTAAGGAATGGCATAGAGTATTTGATCTACTAAATTTTTCGTCAAACTCAAAATATTGTTCACAAAGAAGTTTTCTAAAATTTATTTAAATATTCTCCTTCTCCGATTGTGAATATGCCTTGTAAAAGTTAAAATCTATATATATAAAAGGCAATGTTCGTATGCGTGTCCCCGACAGACTTAAAAACTACTGGACCGATTTACTTGCGGTTTTTTTGCATGAGCATTTTATAGTTCTTAATATCTTTAATTGAATAAGTAGAAAAAAGTTAGGAACCTAATTAATTTATTCCTTCATCGCCAGGGTTGCATTCGATGAGAACGCATGTACCAAAAAGTTAGGACGATGCTATTTTTTAGTGTAGAATGTTTACAAACAACATTTGTTTTTTGTGGATCCCAATCAGACTCATTCCTTAAATTCCGTATAATTTCTGCACATTTTTTTGTTTTGTTGAATTAACAAAACCGCATTCGTTTTTTAAACAGTTTTATACATCATTTGACGCTTAATCATCTGTGTGGCCATTACACGAAACAAAGTGTGGTCGTATTAAAAAAATTAAAATCCCCAAATTAACCACTCAAGGGGGTAAAGAAGATTCAGCATACCACCAATAGTGGGATTTTTGTATTTACTAGTAGTATTTATTTTTGGATAGCATTATCTTATATCATATGTACTCATATTATTTCAATAAAAAATATAATTTTAAAAAATATATCTTAGGAAGTTCTTGGTCATTCTCCCTCTCTTTTCTTCGGCAATTTCTTTTGTTCACACACACACCCTGTTTCACTCTTTTTCTGCATTCATTGCATACATTTTTTAATTTAGCATACTTACCAGATTTTGGTTACTGAGCATTAAAATATATTTTTTTAAATTAGGATTAGTCTGTCGTTCAAGATAAGAAATGTAGTTTTTTTTAACCTATAATACCATTTGGTACTACTTTACACTTTTTTTTACAAGAAATATATCGTCTTCCCTAACTTGTAAAACTCCTAAGTTCACAAATAGTAAAAAAATCTAGTTTGGCGTTTTCTGTTTGGACTTCTAATAGATATGTGTATGAAACTCGTATATTCGTAGTGTTCCATTATTGAAAAAAAGTAATCTAAAAAAAACTTCGCTACAATCGGGTTGTGGTCCTGTGGCTAGTGTCTCGGACTCACGGACCAAAGGTCCGTGGTTCGAATCCCGCTCTACCCCAACTCGATTCCATTTTCTAATAGTGAGTTATTTACAACTCGTTGAAAATGGCCCTCAGAATTAAATATTTGGTAAATCATAAGAACACAAATATTTCTTTTTCTAAAAAAAAAAAAAAAAATATTATAGTAAATACACAACTAAAGTAAAAACTATTTTTACTCCCCCTTGAACAGAAATAAGTTTGAGAATTACGAGTTTTACTAGTTAGGCCAATATTTCAATTCCCGTTTTCAGCTTGTTGTAAATATAAATTATTATGAAAGTAAAACTTTGTTATCAGTGTTACACAATTTTATTATTTTACAAGAACACAACTATAGTTTCGGGAGAGCACTCCTCCCATCGACGGGTGATATAAAACTATCATTTATAATGAAGTGTTACGAAGTGAATGCCGATTCAATTAAAAATATTATGTTGTAAATATTCTTATTTTTTTAAAGTTTTATTTATTTGAAAAAATAAATAACATACATAATTGTATTTTTATTCCCGCAAAGCCGAAGCTTGTCTGCGGAATACATTACACTTTTTTATTTTATTTATAAAAGGTAAATATATAGTTGAATAATATAATATATTTATGCGCACACCTACGAGTAAGTTTTTGACTATTTTAAAAAATGTATTTAGGTTTTTTTCTCACGATTTTCAACATGTATTAAATTAGACAATTTTGGTACAACACTCCCCATTGTTCTATCTCCATAGTAGTTCTTCTGCAGTCGCGTGCACAGAGTTTTCAACTAGGGTAGGCAGTAGAAAAAAAGTACGTTTTATATAGTATAAGTACCTAATCAATCTTACCAAACAGTTTCCTTCACTAGTCACATTAGTTTGAATCGCTATGCCGAAGGTAGTTAATATTGAAATTACCTAAACTACATCAAATATTCAAATAAATGCTAAATTTATATAATATATTTCTTATTTTTAATATAATTTATATAACATATTACTACGAAATCCTTTTTTTAAATATTTTTATATTTTCATTTATTACGGCTGCTACACTCGAAATTAAATAATTTTGGGCTCTATTTGATATTCTCGTAAATGCACTACTAGGTTATTGCAAGTGATTTTCCAAGATACCGACATATTTAGCTAGCAAATCAATAAGTTCCAAAAAATTATCTTTTTTATTCTTTTTTTAAAATAAACGCGAAACAAAAATACTCTCGATTGTATAATTATAACAGAAACCAATTTGAGGTTATTTATTCGACACAACTGTCTTTTATTAAATAATAATCGAAAAAAACGATAGATGTCAGTAACGTATTCGTTTGTTCTTTTTAAAACAATGTACCTACCAACGTTCGAAAAGCACTGCCTACTAGCTTACACATACACGCGTAATTACAACTAAAACCCACACATACACATTTCGTTACCGCATCGCGTTATGTTCCTTTGGAAGAAAAAGGCATTTGTAGTTCGTGCTTCTCCCGACCCAGGCCGATAGCGGCGCGCTGATCGGTACAATATATTACTTTAACCGAATTATCTCTGGCGCGTTTTTCAAATTTTAAAAATAGTTACTAATATTTTTGATATAATTTTTTGCTATTATTTTAATGAAATTCTAGTAGGGTAGGCACTGCTTGTGTGCCTTTATGGAACGCGCGCCACTGTTCTTCTGTCGTGGCACCGTCAGCTGATGTGCCGATACTTGTCGGGTCACAATCTGGTGGGTTACTTTGGATTTAAAACTGCAATCGAGGAAATGATCTGTCACTATCTTATACGTGACACTGTTTGTTAATCGGTCAAATAACTCACTTTTAGAAAAGAGGAATCAGTGGTACAGTAAAGTTCGAATCTCAGACATCTGATCCGTGAGTCCGCGACTCTAGCCATGGGACCACGGCCCGATTCATTTGTCATGTTTTTACATATTCTGGGTTTTTCAGAATAATATTCCGTCTTTCAATCTTTTGGTTCACGCCCGCAATTAAGAGAAACCTGCATTTTAATTTAAATAAATCCATTAAATATTTAGGTGGCCACAGTGGTGTAGTAGTTAAGACGCTTGACTCGCGCACAGAACATTCCGGGTTTGATTTTCGGTAAGAAGACAAAAACTAGGTGTGATTTTATTCAATTGTATTGTAATTGGGTCTCCTGGCCTGCCGCGGTGCAAAAATTAAATAAACTTATAATATAAAATATATGTTTGAAGCAATTACTTTGTGGTTATCCATTATAATTAAATAAATATTGAAAAACTTTGTTTTTAACCAATTAAATTTTTTTTGTACCGACCGGCATCGGATCATAATTCTGAAACATTTAACTAAATGGATGAATTTTTTAAAAATTGATTTATTTTATCTTAAAATAGTACACGAATAATTTAATTTCCTTATATAAACTTAAATCTAGTTATCTCTTAATTTTACATTAATAAATAAGACATTTTAATAACTTATACAATACATATTACAACAGAGATGAAGATCATTTTAGAGAAGATAATATAGAAGTCTAGGCATCTACACGGCTATTGTGTAAAGTGGCCACTTAAACCAGCCAATGACAGGTCATAAGCCCTGTACTTCTATATTACTTTCTCTAAAATATTCTTCATCTCTGTTATAATATGTTAATGTTAACAGCTCCCCAGGGAGTTGAATCCAGTCCTTGTCTATAAAAATTTGGACAAACTTAAAATATTGTTGTTGTACAATACACTTTTTAAAAACTAATTTATTTGGCATATAAATATTTTATAACTTGGTTATATTAAAAAAAAATCCTTCTATTATTTCTCCTGGTATTTCTTCATATAAATATGCAACTCGTTTTGTTTTTGTTTAGTTTTGTGATTTTGCCTTTTTACGTATGGCATCCACTTGCAGATTTTTTGCAGAAATCTTGTGCTTAACTGAGCGGAGCTTCTCAGACTATCATCGAACACACTCGAACTATTGTGAATTAAGAAAACATTTTTTGTTAACTATTGTGAATAATTTTACGTAATTTCACAGTTACAACTTTCTCACCAATGTGAGTTAATGAATGAATAATTAAGTCACGTTTTTTGGAAAAGGTGTTTTCACAATCGGAGCAGGAGAATATTATTTTGTTGCCAGTATGAGTCAACTTGTGAGTTTTTAAGGTATCTCGACGTGAACATTTATATTGGCAATCAGAGCATGAGAATGGTTTCTTACCACTATGAGTTAACAAGTGTGATTTCAAATTCCTTTTGAAGAAACATTTATATTTGCATTCTGAGCATGATAATGGTTTCTCATTACTATGAGTAATTATGTGTGATTTTAAATTACTTTTTTTTAAACATGTATATGTGCACTCCGAGCACGAGAATGGTTTCACACCAGAATGAGTCAACATATGTGAGTTTAAAATACTTCTTTGGAGACATTTATATTGGCAGACTGAGCATGAGAATGGTTTCTCACCACTATGAGTAAACATGTGATTTTTCAAATTTCTTTTATTAATAGATTTATATTGGCATTCTGAGCATGAGAATGGTTTCTCACTAGTATGAGTCAACATATGTGTTTTCAAGTCACTTGTATTTGTACATTTATATTGACAATCTGAGCAAGAGAATGGTTTTTCACCAGTGTGAATACACATGTGTAATTTCAAACGCGTTTTTTGCGAACATTTATACTGGCACTCTGAGCATGAGAAAGGTTTTTCACCAGTGTGGGTCAACATGTGTGATTTCAAACGCGAGTTTTGTGAACACCTATACTGGCACTCTGAGCATGAGAATGGTTTCTCACCAGTATGAGTGAGCATATGTGATTTTAAATGACCTATCTGTGAACATTTATACTGGCATTTTGAGCACAAGAACAGTTTCTCACCAGTATGAGTTAACATGTGTGCCTTCAAATTACATTTACGTAAAGATTTATACTGGCAGTCTGAGCATGAGAATGGTTTTTCAATAGTTTGAGTCAACTCGTCAGTTTTTAAAAGGTAAAAGTCTTTCGGCCTTGATTGTAAACCTGAAACAACAACAGAAAATATGAAAAAATACGTCGAATGCAAATTTTAAATCAACAAAAGCACATGATCTTAACGACATTGAACCTCAATTATGCCTCAGCGTCATTGAAAATATGGACCATCAGATAGAGGTATGCCACAGAAGCCGTGGCGAGCATTTGGCCGATATTTTGTCTCACACATAATTGTGATAAATCTTTTTATCATAATAAAAAAAATTAAGATAATTATCTGAAAACCGTTTGTTTTATTTACAATTAACATCGTGCGTTATGGTTGGACCACCCTTTAGATAGCAAAACGGTGAGACGGTAAGAACGTTTATTGTCGCAGTCATATAGGTGAGTCATAAGTCATGACCGCGAACCTCTTAAAAACCCACGGCTATTACGTACACAAACTTCTATTGTTGTAATATTTCCGAAACACGTCATGAATAATACAACTCTGCTCAACTCAATTATGTGTAAGCAATTTTATAATAGGATTAAATGTCTTCTGCGTACCATCATCCGTGGTCTACAGACGTAATTTCAGAGCAGATAATATGTAACGAAGTTTTACTTACTTAAGGCAATTTCATTGTTACGAGACGAATCCAAACATTCTTGTTTGATGTCAGGATAATCAATTTCCATCTTAGTGAAAAGGATTATATCACTGGTTACCCTAGGCCGGCCAGAGCTGGTCCCCGGTTCAACCTTTACAGTAGCAACGTCTGGCTCCTCTTTTCTGTGGGAACATGACACCTCATCTTCAGTGTTAAGAATATATTCTTTTACATTGCCAGTCCCCGGTTCAGTCTTAACGGTAGCAACACCTGGCTCCTCGCTCCCGAGGAGACGAAGCGTCCCTTCCCCAGTAAAGACAATATCTCCTTTTACATCACAAGTCCCCAGCTCAGCCTTCACGGAAAGGACACCTGGTTTTACACTTCTGCGGGAACATAGTACCCCTTCTCTAGTATGGAGAATATCTCCTTTTATATCGCCAGTCCCAGGTTCAGTCTTAACGGTAGCAACACTAGGGTCCTCGCTTCTATGGGGATATGGCACCCGTTCCCCAGTATGGAGAATATCTCCTTCTACATCACAAAGTCCCGGTTCAGCCGTAATATTCACTGAAGCTATTTCCATCGTTTTTTTTTCGACTAATACAAAGTAAATAATATTTGTATTATCTGAAAGAAAATATCCTGTAAATTATACAAAATATGTTGAAAATTAAACAATAAATGCCAAAAGACAAAACCAAAGTTTTGATGTGTTTAGAAATTATCTGATTACATAATACCGTCAGGTTTCTGGAACAAGTTGGTAAATAACATTTTACTAGTTATAAGATATTGCATTTCCAAAGTTAAACGCTCACCCCAAATCAATGATTCAATTAAAACCGCAAGATAAATCAGCAATTTTTTTTACCAAGAACTTCAGAACTTTTTCACCATCAGCAAACAAAAAACAATTGATATTTAAATCACACATTTTTGCTCCTATTTTTAAACCTTTCAGTTCAATCATACAAATATTGGTATATACGTTAAACGGTGACACCACATAACCCAGTTTTACTCTTAAGGGAATGTCAAACCAATGGATCATACACATACACACGTTGTGTTATCCTTATACAGAGAAGCATTAGCCCATTTCATTTTGCCATTCACTACATTCCCCGATAAACCTTCCATGATTTATTTTTGTCAACTTTACAAAACGCATTTTGCTGATCGACAATGCGCCGAAAAGCTTTTGGTTTTTTTATTTTTTATTTCTGTCCTGTTTCGTAATAATATATATGAATGAAATAGTGATTGTCATCAATGGAATACTCAACAAAGCCTTTGGTCTCGGGCGATGGTTTGTGGGAATATATTTACTCGTTATACCTATACGAGACCCTAAACTGGCTCCTGGAAGACTGAGTCACCTTCTCAGTTCTCAGTGGAGTAATTCGCATTCAGCGCGTCCACGTCGCGGGGGTGGGCACCTTTCACTTCAGTAGACCGAAGTGTTTTGGTGACTCAGTTTGAGTGAGGACGTAGTATTGCGGGGTAGAACGCGATCCCTTTGCCCAGGGCTATGGCGGAGATGAAGTACATCAGTACGGCGGAACAGGCGGAAGAAGCGCAAATCTTCATCATCCGGACATAATTCGGGCTATGGGCTGTTGGAAGACAGCGGCGTCAGGCAGGGCGTTGTGTTGAGAATGGCAGCGGAGGAACAATAATCAACAGTGGCATCCTAAGCCCCAGTTAGCAATGGGGGTTACTGTCTCGGTGTCAGGTAGCAACCGGCCGTAAAACAGAAACCAAACAACAAATCTCTTAGTCCGACGTGTAGACTGGGGACTAGGAGGGCTGATTCTAAATAAATGGGACATACAGCCAGGAGGAAGAAGAATGGATAAACCAACGAAAAATTGGGCTTAAGTATAGCCTGTGAGCTCGCCAATACATGACAGATGACAGTAAACATAACCATAGAAAAACACAACAGTTCAACATAGAAATACAACGTGAATGCAGCAATGCTTGAAATACATGTCAATAATATTCTATTAATAAATAATATTATTTGGTCATACGGAACTTTACAGCACACATTAGTTAAATTACTACTAGCATTTTATCGGCTGGGAGGTGGAAAAGCCAAAAAAAGTACTAAGAAGAACTATTAGCATAATTTGCATTTTGCCACGGGTCGATTACGATTTTTCATAGGTTTTAAATGTTTTGATCGACAAAATAAGAACGACGCTTTGCTTAATTAAATTAAAGACGTTGCGAAAACAAAAGTGCTCGCTAGGTATTAGTTTGAGCACACAAAATGCGTAATTTATTTAACGTAATAGATTTGCGAGCGATTTTTTGCACGTTTTATTTTCATGGTATAAAGGTTAAATACAAAAACTAAAACGCTAACAACAGTGGTTATCGTAAACTATGAAATAATAATTAATTTCAATATTTTGCGAGTCCATTAAGTATATCTCGTTTAAAATTCGTGCGCTAATGACACGCTTTACTGTGATTGGTGACTATACTGCCAAGCATATTGGCCAACATTACAGTAGTGAATTGGCAAAAATAAAAAGTACCTACCTTATTCTTTTCATTAGTAGACTACCAGTCTTTAAATAAATGTAATTTCATATTTAAACGCATGACAATATTTTTTTGTTGATTGTTACGAGAAATTATTGAAGATTGTTGTATTCATTACAAGAAATTTGTAAAATAAAATTCACATTTTTGAAATTCGTTCTTAGGTGTGATCGGGTGTGGTTGGTCACATTGTTTTCCAAATGTCAGTTTGACCACCACAACACTAGTTAACATTTACAATAGACAAGAAGTTACTGAATTTAATGACCATAAATTGTGCAGAGTACGTTTCAAAGATAATCATTGAATTATAAACTATTTAATTATTTCATTCAAAAGGTTTGATATGAGAACTATTAAAATAGGTTTGGTTGCTGGAGCGCTGTATTTTTAAAAGTTTGTTGTGTATCTGAAAAAAGCTAAAATAATTATGTTTTTGTTGATGATGTCAGCAGACGATTCAAAAAGTGACACGACATTTTTTATGAGAAATTCATGGCGTAGCCGAAATACTGCAATAATTCGAGAATGTTTGTTGAGTGACGTGAGCAGGCGCTACCCAGGGGCGACTTTGTGACGTACGAAATTATTTAAAAAGAAATTCATGGCGTAGCCGAAATATTGTAATAAAAACGAGGATGTTTTTGTTAAGTGACGTTAGCAGGCGCTACCCAGGGGTGACTTTGTGACGTACGAAATTATTTAAAAAGAAATTCATGGCGTAGCCGAAATATTGTAATAAAAACGAGGATATTTTTGTTAAGTGACGTTAGCAGGCGCTACCCAGGGGAGAGTTTGTGACGTGAGAAATTATTTAATAAGAAATTCATGGCGTAGCCGAGATACAAATTTGCGTGGTGTTTCGAAATTTAACAGTGTTGGTAGCTGCCGAGTTTTTTTTTTGTATATCTGTAATTTTCCTATTTTAAAATGAAAATAAAATTATCAGTATTTTTTATTTTTAATCGCTACCCGTTTTTTACATTTGTGTTATTTTTGCATTTTAATTAATATTGTTATTATAAAGCATATTATGATTTATTCTAATTTACTGTACTGTTTTTATTACAATAAATAAAAATGCGTATTTCGCGATGTATTTTTTCCGTAATAGACAATCTATTAAAATAATACTCATCAAATTTCAATTGTCTGTTGCTTTGATTTCCAATCTTCTTTTTTTTCGATGGTTAAAACTCTAGGAAATTCAAAGACAATATTTTTTTTACTGTCATGTATTGGCGAGCTCACACGCTATACATAGCCCAAAAATTGTATAATGAATGTAATCGACCTATGGCAAAATACACTTAATGATAAAAAAAATAGCGGCCGGATACATCTTAACCTACAAGACGTGTCCGGAAAGCCAAATAATATAATTTATTAGTGGTCAAGGAAGAAGAAGACGGTCGATCTATACAAATTCAACTGTCATGGTTGTGTATGGGGTTACCTGTCATCTGTCATATCGAGCGGGGAACCTCTATTTAGGAGTGTTCCTAGTGTTGTAGTGTTAAAATAAAAAATGTATCGTTCTACTTTACATACTGGAATTGTCACTTACTGTTGTTTGTAAAAACATAGTTTAATCGTCAAATTACATTGTAATTTATATCTTTTATATCCTCGGTATGTCTCGTGCGCCGCTTTGTGCTTGACACTTGACAGGAGAACCACAGATAAATACTGCACGTAGATATTGCCGTAGATCAGGATCGTAGAAAAACCAAAGAGTAAAAATTTAAGGCGGGACCTACCTGAGTAATATATAGTTGCATTTAATAGCCATATAATATGAAACCTTTATTTATGATAAGTTTTCGCATTTAATATGTGGTTCTCCCGGTTCTCCTGGGTACGTATTCTGATGGAAAGTTAAAATTTATCTTCAATTTTATCTACAAAGTAAAATTAAGTTTTCAGCATAAAAAATAGAGTACTTATGTCTACATTTTTTTTTCTAAACATGTTCAATTACCGGTTTCCAACGAAGATACTTTCGTACAAATATACACACTGTCGTACATAAATATCGATATTATTTTTACAGTATATACCAGTATGTACCGATGAAGATAGCCGTTCATAATCGCGACTCTGGGGTGCTATCGACTGGTATTCTGAATAACTCTCGCGGCACGAAAAAATAGTTTTTCTCGTGTATTTTGTACGTAAATACACAAAATAATACGGCTGCAAAGGCGTTTATAATACCAGCCCTGTCAAGCATTTAAGCAGCGCGCGCAGCATATCGAGAATTTAAAATATATTGAAATATTTATGATTCGTAGAGCACTTTAATCATTTTCGAACTTCAAACTCTTATAAATATGTTATTTATCTATAGGCAAATTGAAATGAATAAATTTTAAATAAGACAATATGATGTGTGAGCGAGAAAAAAATAAAAACACGATTATTAAAATCAACCTTCTGAGTGGGGTCGCTATAGTACATCATTATTTCACTCGTTTATTTTGGAGACTGTCCAATTAAGAAAAAAATACATACGTTTTTTTAAATCTAATTTCTCTTCACATTCTCTTTGAATTATAAATCAAATATAAAATATTATGGTGATTAAAAAATATGTAATATAATATAAATATCTTAATAAATAAATAAAGAGGACATAATAACCATGTTTTCTCATCCCATTAAATTATCGGTTAATTAATAATGTGTATTGTGTTAACAAATTTGTTCTATAGATGACATTTTTATCGGATCAAAAAAATAAATTATTATTTCCATTATGTTTTTTTGGCACAAATTGATTTTTCTCTTTCTTGCGCACTTAAAAAATTTTTTTGATGTTATTTTGTCAAATTTTATTATTATCATAATATATTATATCCTCTCATACCAGAATTTTTGCTGATTGGGAATTTTTTGTACAAATAAAATGTTATGTAATATGTCGAGTAAAATTATATATTTTATCATAAAGAAATAAATAATCTTTATTCTTAGCTAAATATTAAATACATTCAGCGTTATGGGTTACGGTTTCATAAATTATATTACCGTTGTATCCAACACCCCCTCTCACAATACATTCGTTTTTTCATCTTACAATACATTATCATGATGTATTATAATCGGTAGGAACTTGTCGAAAACGTGAGTGCATGTTTGTGGCTTTATTTTTCAATTTTCGATATTCTCTATGGTTTTATTCGTTAACCCACTGGGGTGACAGTCCCTATTGCGAAGTGTTTTACCCCCCTTGTGTTGGTAGTCATGGAGTTTTACCCCCCTTGTGTTGGTAGTAATGGAATTGGTAGTATCGCATCGCTATTTCGAGTAAGCGCTACGCACTTGCTACGTACGAGCGCTGATGTCGCATCATGACGTCACACAGTTAGAAAAAGCAAATGGCGCATGTGTGAAAAACGGTTTAAATTTAAAACCTGTGTTAATCTTAAATCTACGGCGTGCGTGTCCTGTTTTCGTTATTTTTTCGGTTTGTGTCAGTCTTCTCACCTTTTCTCTTCTATTAAAAGCAAAAAGCGCGTGTGAAAAATGGTTTAAATTTAAAACGTGTGTTAACCTTAAATCTACGGCGTGCGTGTGTCTTCTCACCTTTTCTCTTCTATTTTTCTCGCCTGTGATAATTATAACAATGTCAAAAAAGTGTTGTATGCTTTCTTGCCATGTATCCGGGGACATCGTCAAACTATATCGCTTTGCCAAAATTAGACACATCACATAGTAGAATTCGCTATGCATTTCGCGTATGTCAAAGACATTTTCAGGCAAAGTTCATTGAGGGAAACTGTAGGCTACTTCCTGAAGCAGCACCGGCTTTATTTACTGAAGAACATATAGCCAAGGAAGCAAAAATAAAAATTTTAAATACCACAAAACTGCGCTAATTTTGTCCCTTGCTTTGTTGAAAAACTCTCCCAAGGGTTACATACTCGTGCAGAAAATTTTTGCATCGCCTTCAAGACGAACCTTAAATAGACTATTTGGAGGATTGAGTTTCCGAACAGGAATAAATGCAAACACAAGAGCATTTTTAAAAAATATTAATTAATAATTTCGCTGTCACCATAACTATCTTTTGGTGTGAAAAATGAAGGACTCCAAAGGCTTCTCGATTTTGGAATTGAGAAAAAGCCAGGTTTGTTTTTAAAAAAAAAATTAGTATTGCAAACAAATTATTTAGTTCCATTTGTAATGTCATAATTTTGAGAATATATATTTTTTTCTTATTTCAGATTTGCGGACCATGCCCTGGTTTTTATGATAAGGGAGATTTTTTATGATATTGCTTACTATTTCTGTGAAGGGACAACTCCTGCCATTCAGTTAAATGTATTCGGGAAGTGTACGCTGCTGTTTCAGACACTGGTTTTATTATTAAGGCCAGTATATGTGACCAAGGTGCAACGAATGTTGGAGCACTTAAATATTTAAGAGAAGAAACACGAAGAATGTATTTGATTAATGGGAAAGATTATGGTAATAATTATTTTTAATATTTTATTAATAAAAACCTTTGCATTTATACGTCAATCATGAAATTAATATTAGTTAGAAAACAAGGTTCTGGTATTCAAAATTACCCATCATCAAATGTTAACATAAACTTGCAAAGGTTTGTATTTACACCTAATGATGGGTGATGAATTCTGAATACCCAAGACTTGTGTACTAACTAATATTAAACTCGTATGTGGTGTATAAATACAAAGTGTTTTTTATTTAAAATTAATTCTACAAATTAATTTCTAAAACGGTAGATAGAATTATTTTTATTTCCTTAGTTTATAAATGCAAAATTACATTCAGATTTTCTTTACAAATATTTTAAATAATACTACTTCAGTTTTATATTATGTTTAATGTTTTATTGAAATTTGTTTGCAGATGAAACATTTTTTGAAATATGTAGTCATAAGGTTTTTATAATTTATGACCTCCCCCATTTGATAAAGGGGTTAAAAAATAATTTTCTCAATAAAAATACATCAACGGAGGCTAAAATTTCAAGTTGTAATGATTTAATTTTTGTGTATGAACGGGACGCAAGGATTGGAGATGTGAGGTTATTGAAATCAATACACGATGCACACATTATACCTGATAAAATCCGAAAAATGAAAGTAAGCAACTGAGTGTTCAATGAAAGGACGGTTGCTGCTCTTCGTTTTGCTGCAGAATTTAGTATGTATCTAAATGTGCCGGATGAGATCAAAATATGAATTAAAAATATTTAGTCTTTAATAAATACTTGTTTTTTTCTATTTCAGAGTCATCACCCAAAAAATTAAGTTTGTTAGCCACCAGTGATGTCGTCTTATTCTTCGACAAACTCTCCGACAGTACAAATGGTGCTACCAACTTTTCCAAGGGTAAAATGAGATACATTACTACACCGCAGTCTACACACCATGCATTTTGGATTGATGCTATTAACAAATTGAAGAAAATGAAATTTGAATTCAGGAAGAGAGACGATTGTACCATCTCTAAAAAACTATATTTTGACCATCAAAGGTGTTCAAGGGCTCTGGGCAGACTTGCATCAGGCTGGTAATAAAAAACTAGTTCTGCGACGTCTCAACCAAGATCCATTGGAAAACTTTTTTGGTACAATAAGAATGTACAATGGAAAGAATGTGAATCCAACATGCAGAGACTTTGTCAACACTTTTAAGTCTGCACTTATTAGTAATTTTTTGTCGTCACACTCTCCGACACTTAACTGTGAAGACGATAGAGGGCGCATGATACTAAACCTGAAAGAGTTTTTAAGTTTCTCTCGTGATGGTCCCACATTACTTTCAGAACCTGAGCTCAATAATGAATCTAGGATGTCATTATCTAGTTTGTTAATAGCAGAATGCAATAGCATTACTGTGCATGATGTATCTATTTTACGCTCTCAACAGGAGAGAAGTAAAGTTGGAGCCCATGGATATTCTGCTGGTTGGATTTGTCGTAGATTGTTAAGTGACAATATTTGTGAGGCCTGCAAACAATCCCTTACTCAGTCAGAAGCTTCAATTCATCACAAATATGTATTGTTGAGAGAGAGAACTGGTTATTATTTAAAATAGCATATAATAGCCTTCTGAATTTATTTACAAGGTGGATTGAAATTATTAATGGGTATTTAAATAATCCAAATAATCTTATTCAATCAAATATCCATAAAAACTTGCAGTATATAATAGAGGAAAATTTAAATTTTGAGTGGTTATAAATGTAATAAAAGTAAAATTTGTAAAGCTGATTTTTAAATTACAACTATTCAATTAGACACAGGAAATAAATAAAATATTGTCAGGGAAATATGATTCTATTTAGAATGTAAGTAATTTTAGAAGTAATTTTACTTGATTCGAATCTAAATGTTTTACAAAAATTGGCTGTTGTAAAAAGCAAAAAATATTAATCATTAATTTGTATTTTAAAATCATTAATTTGTATTTAAGTAACTGTTATTTATTTACTCTTGCATATAAATACAGATGGTTTTTATCACATATTTTTAAATAAACAATTCTTATTGACCTATTTATTTATTTATTGTTGCAAAATGAATATGTTATGTATTTGTATAGCTAAAATACAGTATTTCTTTTAAATATGGACCTTTATTGTTCACATCATTATTGCAAATTAAATATGTTATGTCTTTTTTTAGCTAACATACAGTATTTCTTTTAAATATGGACTTCACTTTATTTGTTCAGTACACAAAATATGACATTTTTGCTTTTAATGTGCAATAAGTAGATATTATTTAATAAGTAGCATTAAGCTGTTGCAATTATATTCTGAGATAAGAGCTATTCTAGCATTTTTAAATTTTTCTGTAATCATAACTTCCAGAAAGAAATTTTGATGTGAAAAGGGGCTAATTATTTCGAAAGTTTTTGTATTATATAAAGTTGATGTATTCTGAACTGGGAGTATGTGCACATTCCGTTATACTAGGATCCCTATTGATTTTCTGATCCCACTTGGAGCAAGATCCCACGGTATTGGTTGATATAGATTTTTATCCACATCTGTCAACAGTCATATATCTTTTAACAAGATATTATTATGGTATCAATAAAATAAATAGTCCAGAGATCGATTCTCAAAGTGTATTCCTTGTTCATTGATAGGAATAAGTCTAGTGTTCTCCTTAAAAATATTGTTTTTGTTGGTTACAATATTTTTGCGATTATGTCTCGATAATACAATACACTAAATACAAAATATAACAACCGTTTACAAGTGAACAATACAACACTGTTCTTTCCCAGGATCCAAGTGGAATTATTGTATTGTCCCAGAATATTGTCTTTTGTGGTTGATGCTGTTTATTAGACAATATTTTCATATCTTTTATATTGTACTCCTGTAAATGGAACTTTAAGCTATGCATTAAAACATGCAGGATCCCGCTAATACGAGGATTTCACTGGATTGAATTTTTTTCATTCTGCAAAAACCTAGATTGAAAATCAGCTGCAGGGTTGGAAGCCCTAATCTGAACCACGACACATTATTTTTCTTTTATGCGTTTTAAAGTTGTATCAAATTTAATTTAAATGTAATGTTTTATTCTGAATAAAGACTAAAATATATACATTAAAACTATAAACATGTTATATAAGTATATATATATAGAATTCAAATAAGTTTAGCTCTTCAGAAAGTATTGTATTCCAATGTTATCTTTTTTTGTTGCATAAATCTGTATTATATCAACTTAAATATATCCATATATGTATTGAAGCGTTCAATTGGCATGTTTTTCTTTCCAGAACTTAAAATAAAAATTGTCATGTTTAAGTATGTGTTCCATGTTGGCGTTTTTTTATTCAAC
Organism: Micrasema longulum; assembly: GCF_059751315.1. Lineage (NCBI taxonomy): Eukaryota > Metazoa > Arthropoda > Insecta > Trichoptera > Brachycentridae > Micrasema > Micrasema longulum. The sequence goes on along the minus strand of NW_028280143.1, from coordinate 51,853 downwards.
TTAACACTGAATCAAAGTTAACAACGTAAACTAAATTATTAAAAAAATCATGTTCCATATAAAGTGTCTTTTTTTTCATCTCCTCTGTCTTCAAAGCCTCTTTACCATTAATGATCAGTGTTAGGGCAAGTTTGCTTTATAAAAGTTTGTTGTTAAATGTGGTGAATTCACTTTTAAATCACAAAAAAGGAAACTAAGATTTTTTATTAAATTTTATGGGTTGGCAATCAATTCCCAAAACTCATTATTTTCGAAATGCAGAATCATTAATGATAGAGAAGCTTTAATTCCTTCATAATATAAACTTGTAGTTTGATCAGTAGTAATAATTAAAAATCCGTGGTAAAAGTAACAATTTGGAAAAAAAGTGAATACTTCTGATTTTTAACTATTACTCATGATCAAGCTATGAGCTGTAAAAACTTTTAGGGAAAGTTTTGAATTTCCCGCGGATTTTTTTTTCGATGGATATAAGCGCCAACGTGAAATAGCGCAAATACAAAATTTGACCAATAGGAATGTGTTATTATACCTAAACGTCAATTAGTTGTTACGGCGCCGTAGTACTAAGTGGCAGATCTGAACTAGTAATAGTTCTACATTATCTCTGCGTTAACCGCGAGGCGCGAAACTCCTTTTCGGCTGTCATTTCTTGTTTTCCTTATTTAACTAATTTTTGCGTATTGGTTTTACTCTAATTTGCGTTTATAAACAATTTTAAAAAAAGATTATCGAGAAGATTGACTTATAGAATAATCAAATTTATTTTGTTTGGTCTTCCGGTGTCAATTACACACATTCTACCAACTTAATTGAACTCAACATGTATGAAAACAGTGGAGATCATCAAATAAAACTCGCTCGGAAATACTTGAAAATGAAGATAATGGAGGACGACATCACGTTTCGCGGACACGAACAGCAGAAGGCTCATGTTTTGGACCTTTTGAGGAGGACTGTGGAGGATGGAGAGTCTAATTCTGCGCTCATTATCGGCCCAAGAGGGTCCGGAAAGACGACGGTTAGAACTCATAACAAATTTATTTATTTAATGCACAAAATATACAATTTTATCATAGAGCACAGTTATAATTTTTTATGTCCCGACTTGTTGGAAAATTTCGTTCTATATATAAATCAAAAACATTTATAAACACATTAAACAATATACAAAATAATCACAACAATATTCAAAATAATAATAGAAAAATATAAATAGTAAAAATTTATACATGTCCAAAAATGGAATGCAGAAAAGTTATATAATAACACATGGCAATATGTTATTGATAATTTATAGTAATTTTAATTTAATAAACATAATAATAAAGTTAAAATATATATTTACAAATAATTATGCAACACTATTCAGTTTATTCAAAGATGATACACATATATACGTATCAACAATATTTTGAGTTTGTCCAAATTTTTGTAGACAAGGACTGGATTCAACTCCCTGGGGAGCTGTTTATATTAATATATCACAACAGAGATGAAGAACATTTAAGAGAAGGTAATATAGAAGTCTAGGCATCTACAGGGCTTATGACCTGTCAATGGCTGGTTTAAGTGGCCACTTTACACACTGTGTAACATTCACCATTCTGCCTATATTTGAACATCTATATTCCTTCAATTCTTCCATCTGTTGATGTTTGTGAAGTTAAAGAGCTGAAACCTTTATTTATTTTAGCCTAGTATGTAGGTGAAATAATTCAATTAGATGAATCTCACCAGCATAATTTTTTTTTGGTGGGACTTTTTCAGTGTACAATACAAAATTTAAAAATAAAGATTACACAAACATCACTCTGTCAGATTTAAAATTTACACTAAAAATGCATTATGTAACTTAGTAGACATTATAATAATAAATATGTACATCTCCCTTCCCCTCCTTATCCTCTCTTCAAGCATTCTTGTCCTAATCCCGCCCAATTTACAGTAACTTAATGTTCTTAAAATAAATATAAAAAAATTCTTTGATTATTGAAAAATATTTACGAGTACATGAAAATAACATTTTTTATATGTATAAATTTATATGTATTTATTTAATATGTAATATATTTTCTTTACTAACTTTGTATACTTTGTGGAAATCTGTTATTAGTTCTGAGTTTATACACTATATATGTTTGTTTACTATAAATATGTATGTAGAACTGTTGATTTCCAAAATAAAATAAATAAATGTTCTATATACAGTAGTTGGTATCTATAATAATCTATACATACGCAGATATTTTATTTATTTTATAAATTTATTGCATAAAATTAGTATACATATTTAATAACAGGGGATCTATATAAAACTAATGAATAGAAAATGAAAACGGAGTGTTCTCTGTTTAGGATAGTCTGCATCTAACATGGCTCAGCCTGTTCTAAGATAGAGATTTTTTTCTTTTAGAGCATAAATAGTTTTATACTAATATAACAATAATAATAAAACATGATATGTCAATGATAAATATATAATAATTTAACTACTGCTGTTTTGATTTAATAAACAAAAGGTTTTTTTTTTTGATTCCTTTTTTCATTTTTATATTTTATTTCAGCTAGTGAATTCAGTTCTTCATACCTTGAAGCGAAGGCCCGGCTTCCACGAAGATTCCATTGTCGTGAAACTCAATGGATTACTCCACACAGATGACAAACTTGCATTTAAAGCCATCACATCACAGGTAGATCAATGCTTTATTAATGTCTCCTAACCAAGTATAGTTTCTGTTAAAAAAAAAATTTCACTTATTTATTTACGGACTTCAGTCCACTTAACGACGGTAAATACATTTCTTTAGAATATAAATATGCAGGTACAGTGAGGAACTTCAGTCCTACGGGAAATTGTATACCAAAAACGTGTTCTTAAGTGTGGTAAAAATTGAACATGAAATTTTAACAATATTTTGAGATTGTCCAAATGTTTGTAGACAAATGACTGGATTTCACCCTCCAGGGAGTCATTCAGATCAACAAATTACAACAGAGATGGAGAACGATTTACAAAGTCTAGGCATTTACAGAGCTTATGACCTGTCGTTGGTTGATCAAATGAATCTCTTCACAAAAATAAAGGTTTCAGCTCTTTAACTGCACTAAAATCAACAGATGGAAACATTTATGAAATATGGATGTTCAAACATAGGCAAAATTGTGAATGTTACACAGTGTGTAAAGCGGGCACTTAAACCAGCCAACGACAAGTCATAAGCCTTCTCTAAAATGTTCTCCATCTCTGTTATAATTTGTTTATTAAATTGTGAGGCAAAGTTTCTTGAAAATGTACGAAAAAATATTTAAAAATATTTTAACAAAAATAAACTACTTTGAACGACGGCACTAGTTCATATGAATCAACCAATGATAAGAGAGTTGTGAAAGATTTCCGATTTACTTATATTTACCAATGAAAAGTAACACCACTGGTTGCGGAAAAGGATATGATGATGATGATTTTCTATAAGTACACATGTGTACAACTTTTTTTGTACAAAAAATATATTTATAAATAAAATAAAAAAACTGTTAAATGTAATATAATTCTATCTATTTTGTATAATTCTCTAATTGAATATATCACCTCCCCTCCCCTATAAATATATAAAACTAGATTGTAATAGAAAAACAAAATTATTATCATTTTATGTAACCATATTAATTAATTAAAAAACAAACTGTATTAAACCATCTGAAATTATAATGTTGCTTTTTTGACTTGTAATTAATCTAATGATTTGACATAATGTAGGCGACTTCCTAATATTATTGTTGCAATTTTTCACTTTATTAGTTCTAGAATATGCTTCTTTTTAAATTTACAAAATCCAATTCATTCTATCAAAGTAAGTTCTTAGAGGCAGTTGTGTTTGTGAAACTTTTTTTTTAGCTAAATTTACTGGATTTATTTAACAATAATATTAAACAATACAATAAATGTGTAATGATGGAAGTTTCTGGATTTATTCTATGCATTCAAATGCATCTTTTCTGTGAGTAATTAAAGGTTTTATTCTTTGTTTTTTGCATTAATTTATCATAAAAAAATATTTGCTTGTTATTAAAAAAACGTGTAATTTTTTCACAAAAATCATTCTTTTCTTTTTTCTCTTTTGACAAACTTTTAATTTGTGAAGATTGGCGTTGCGCAACATGCCTCGTGTCCGTGTGTATTTAAAGAATTTATCATTGTACTATAATAAGCATTTTTAGTACAATATTTAATCCTTTTTAAATAATTGAATACAGTTTTTCAAAACTAGACATTCGCTTGAATCATAATTTTTCAGAAGTGAGTTTTTCGTGATTCGCGTCAAATCGTATGAACAATCGTCGTTTTAAAAAATTACTCATTACAACTAAGCTTGAAGGTAATCTTATTTATACGTATTTTATAATTTTTTAAAATTTATTTATTCATATTTTTCTCTTACAAACTACAATTAATAATAAAAATAATGTGACCTCACTGGGGTTACCCGTGCCGAGGACACTTAACAATATACTTTTTTGAAATGTTTTTACATTTGAGAATAAACAAAGAAGACTAACTTAATAAACAGAGATAAATAACAAAATATTCAGACAGTTTTAAAAACAACGTATTTATGTACATCTATATTATTTATAATACAAAACACAGAATGAAAATAACAAAAACCTAACATAAGCTATACACTTGTGGAGCAGTTGATTCAATATTGGTTTGGGCGAATGAGACAATCCATTTTACTTTACCTAGCTCCACTATCCTTTTTTTATAGCCTTTTTAAACATTTTCTCGTTACTAATTGTTTTAATAGATAGTGGAAGTAGGTTATAGATTTTTATTGAATAATACTCAAAATCCCTTTGTCCGAAAGTGGTGTTAGTTTGTATTTGTTTAAGTTGTCTTTGCGTTGAGGATCTAGATCTTATATTTCATTAGCACGCAATTAAATTATTGAAATTAGAAATTGATTTAAATATCATGACAATTTTTTTTTACCGGTTTTTAGCGTTTTTTTATGAGTTTTTTTTCAGGTAATCGGTGCGCCTCGATACTGGCTTAATTTTTTTTTTTTAAAACCAAATTGCCATCATGTTTTGAAAAAACGATCCTCAATTATAAATATTTGGTATTAATAAGAAATAAAAACATTTTAAATCACACAAAACTTTGTTGTTTTTTTCAGGTTAATAATCATTTGAAAATAGTTAAACATTTACAATAGTTAAGTTCAGATACTTTTTTGTGGAATTATGTAATCATATAGGTGCGAAGGTTTTCACGGTCACTGTTATCAATATGTTTCTTTTTTGGGTGATACCGTGTGTGTTGGATTTGTTTCAACGTTTCGACTACCATTGCATGTGGTGTAATTCCCTGACGGCCTCATAGTATAGTGGTCAGCGCATTTACCTACCATGCAAAAGGTCTCGGGTTCGATTCCCGACATGGTTGATTTAAAATATTTATTTAAAAAGGTGTTTTTACACCAGAATGTGTCATAGTCCCTGGACTGGTATTTGAAGCGTAAGACTGATGATCTTACCTTCATGTAGCAAAAATGATCAAGATACACTGCGATTGCAGTGCTCTATGCACCATTAGGTGCGGAAAAGGAATGGTGATGAATTCACTTGGCTTCTATGGTAATACCGCCACTGCTTGTTAGGTCGAAAGCAAACCTTTGCGAGTACCTGACTACAGCTTAGTTTATGCTTTGTTTCACCAGATGTCCCTGGAGAACGCCGTCGGAGACCGCGTCTTCGGATCCTTTTCGGAAAACCTGGCCTTCCTCCTCTCCTGCCTGAAGTCAGGCCAGGACAAGCACTGCAAGAGCGTGCTTTTTCTCCTGGATGAGTTCGACATGTTCTGCCACACCCACGGCTCCCAGACATTGCTCTATAACCTCTTCGACATAGCGCAGAGTAGGCAGGCGCCTATATGTGTCTTGGGTAAGATAATTTATTTATTTATTTTCAGAACTCCAATAAATCTTTCTTTCGCCTCGCGGTCTAATGGTCAGCGCATTTGCCTACCACGCGATAGGTCTCAGGTTTGATTCCTGACAAGATTGACACGAAATATTGATTTAAAATTCTGTTTTTACACTTTGAAATTTCTCTGTCGGGACTGATCATCTTACCTTCATTTAACAAAAAAATAGTCAAGATACACTGCAGTTGGTGTATAATAAGTTGGATACCATCACTAATAAGGCGATGAAATGTCTTGGATATTTGCAGCAAACTGTAAAGGGTTTTAATTCCATCACTACCCTCAAAGTGCTATTAACTGCCTTAGTTAGAAGTAATTTAGAATTTATTTCAACAATTTGGTCACCTTATTACAATGTTCATATTTTAAAGTTAGAAAGAGTACAACGTAAATTCCTTAGATTCATCAATTTCAAACTTAATATACCCACTGAAAATATTGATTACGATCATTTATTATGTTACACTAAATATACTCGTATCAACTCTTTGTAAAAGAAGAATTATAAATGCTTTATTAAATTTATATAAAATAGCAAATGGCGTATTGGACGTCCCGGAATTAACTAGTGTTATCAGCTTAAAAGTACCTGTTCGAAATACTCGGCAGCTAACATTATTTTTTTAATCTCCTGGCAGTCACAATTATGATTACAATTCACCAATACGTAGACTACACTGGCCAGCGGCCAGGTAACGAGTATGGTGAAGTTGATATATTTCGTCTGTATTTATATAAATATAGGTTAAGTATTCAAAAGGTTATAAATTAATTTGTATAAAATTTCTTAATATTGTTCTTTATTTACTTTTTTTTATGTGTGTATGTTTTCATATGTAAATTTATTAAATATTTTTCTATGAACCCATATACCTTTGTTGGTACATTTCCTTATTTTTACTTATTATTGTATCTTTTAGTTTTTCTTATGTTATCTTTAATTTTAACTAAATTTACATAATTATGTTTCACTGCTGCACTTGAATGTAATTTCTAATATATGTAAAAGCCCGTAGGGCATGTAAATTAATAAATAAATAAATACAGTGCCCTAAGCACTATTAGGTGGGTGGTTTCCAAATGTTTGTACATAATGCTGGATTTCACTCCCTGATAGAGATGAGCGTTTCGGTTATTTAAAAGAAGTAGCAATAACTGTTACCATTTCATAAATTAAATTTAAAAAACAGTTTTGAACAGTGATGGCAAAAATCTGGCACATGCAATTACTGGAACAGTTTCATAAATTAAACCGTTACTTATAATTAAAAAACTAGGCAGGATATTATTATTATTAGTAATTTTAAGTGAGCAGCTTAAAGCTGATATGCTTAAATCTATTGAAACGAAAGTTAGCTGTTGGCGCAGTTTATCTTTTCCCAAACAAATCTAGTCCATTTTTGAACCCATTGAGACTACACATTGAGAGCAGCTCCTGTGGCAGCTTATTCCAACCATCAACAACCCTATCGCTCAGGAAATGCTTCCGTGGATTTAGATTGAATCTCTTTTCTCCAGCCTGAGACTGGCCTCGAAGACGAGCATCTTGTTTATGTGAAACTGTTTATAAAATAACAGTTTAGAGCGGCCATAAGCAAACAGCTAGCCATCCTAGGGGAGGAGGGGTTTGGGAAGCCACGGATTTTGCCCACCCTGTTCTAAACTGTTATTTTAGAAGCAGATTCACATAATAATAAATGTTACTTTTTTTTTAACCACATCTATTCCCCAGGAAGTTCTAAGATTGTAATTTGTTGCAATGAGGAATTCCAGCCCAACCCGGAATTAAATTTTAAAAATGTTTTCGTGTACATGTGAATATTTAAAAATTTTGGAGTAGGATTAAATATCTCAAAAACGCACGCAAAAATAAATAAAAAATGTTAAAAATAGTATTCATTTTAAAATCGTAAATAATGACGTCACTCCTTAATCTACGTGTAGTATTTCCGGTTTCCGCTTTAAAGCCCTTGCAACGTTTTGACCACAGAAAAAAAGAGTATAATTTGTATAATTTGACATTTCAACCAGAGATTGTCAACTTTCTAGGTTTTTCTAAATCGAAACGTTCGTAAAAACAACCATAACATAAAAATGAGCAAATTACTATCAACTAAATGAAGTAATCAAAGCAATATTCCATAGATTCTTGTTAGTTTTGTTATTGGCTGGAGAAATACAACTTACCGCGGTCAGTGAAAGTAAGAACGCCGACCGTTTCATGACGTCACTACTGAAAAGTGACACACTGATTACAGTCATTTGGCGCGGTATTTGATAAATGTAGCTTTAAAAAATCATATCTTTGTAAATAACGCAGAAAAAAAAAAAAAAAGTTTTTGCTTAGTTAAATAGTACGCTAATAGAAAAAAAAAATTAGAAAACAGTGGAATTCCTCATTGTGAAAGAAAACTCGGAAATGTCATAGACAATTTATTTTTTTTCCAGGTATAACTTGTCGCCTAGATGTAATAGAACTATTAGAAAAACGAGTAAAAAGCCGATTTTCGCATCGTCAGATATTCATTTTCCCGAACAGTTCAGCCGGCGACAATAAAGGAAACCCATTTGAGATACGAATGGCGCTCTTCAAGGAACTTCTCAGTCTCCCCTGCGAAATATCTAAACCCGGGTCCCTAAAAACAACTCGCAATAGTGTTGACAGTGACAGCGTATCGAGCGAATGCGATGGCCATAAAAATTCTAATACAAATAGAAGGAAAACAAAAGAAGCCGATTCTACTCCGATGAAAAACAAACGAAAATCGATGACGCGGAAATTAAGTTTAAAAAAAAACTACGATTCTGACTCGGATGTACCAGAAAAGGCTGATGAAGTCTCATTGAATGAATTTGAATTGGATTTTAGTGTTTTGTCAAAGTGTCGCACTAGTTGGAAGGAGTTTCAGAATCTGGATCCGATCTTCGTGTCTTTTTGGAACGAAAATGTGAAAAGTATCTGCGACGATAACAGCGTTCGTAGCGCCGTGGAAAGAATGTACGATTTGGACGTGAACGAACAAACATTCAGAAATGTATTGGTAAGTTATTTTATTTCATTAAATTACTAGCCTTTATCCTCGGCTTCGCTCACGTGCTTTTAGGGAGAAATTAGTTGGGTAAATAATTTGTTTTTTGTCGTTTATCAATAGGAATTTTCCCGAGAAAATAGCTTGTATCGATTGCCTGTCTTCTAACTATCGCTATGAAAAAAATATGACGGTCCGTTAGTCTATGGTGATGCAGCATCATTATTTTGTTCACAAATCGAAAATCTTACTGCAAAACTAAAAGCAAACCAAACTAACCATAGATAAAGTATCTTATTTTACTTCTTACCTCTTTGGCTATCTCTATGCAAAAAAAATTGTCAATTGGTCTCTCCGTTGAGACGTGAACACAAACAAACAAGCACAAATAAATAAATTAAATCGGGTTGTGGTCCTGTGGCTAGTGTCTCGGACTCACGGACCAATGGTGTGGTTCGAATCCCATTCTACTCCAACTTTATTTCCATTTTCTAATAGTGAGTTATTTACAACTCGTTGAAAATGGCCTTAAAAATGTAATATTTTGGTAAATCATAAGAACGCAAATATTTCTTTTTTTTTAAAAAAAAAACTTTTTCGTATTTATAATATTAGTATGGATTGATGAAAACGGTGTCTGGAACTCTTTTTTTAAATAGAAATAATTCTTATGAGTTATTCAAATATTTAATTTTTGCCGGCCATTTTTAACGAGTTGTAAATAACTCACTTGCCAAATTATTGTTAACCGCGACGTAGAAAATATTTGTGTAAAATGTAAATTCAGTGTTTCTTTTATTAATTTTATTGTATTTAATTTTAGCTGAAATAAATATTTATTTATTCATTCAAAATTACACTTGTTTAAATATTAATGAACCTGTTAAGGCTTTTTAGGCTGTGCCCGTGTTAAACCATAATAATTAACAAAAAAAATACATAGTAAAATTAATTACATGAAATATTATAATGACATCCGATGCAATAGAATAACAATCCAGAAAAACAAGGTATAAGTAAAAAATAATAAAATTCCAAAGAATACAATGTAAAAAAGATAGTCTGACGGCGATAGGGTATGTTAGTTCATTAGCTTGTTAGTAAGTAGTAAACCGGAAGAAACGGTTCTGGTTCTCCCGATCAGACTTGTTTCTACACTGCTTTCGAATGCTTATATGTATGTTTTTTTTTTCTAGTTTCAGTTAATATGCAAGCTGTCCGCCAGCCATCCCCAGCTGGAGGTGCCAGACGTGGTAAATGCTTTCCAGTCTGCCGTGAGCCAGGATGACAAGGTCCTCGTTTTGCTGTCGTTGTCCATCCTGGAGCTGTCCCTCGTCATCGCCATGAACCACCAGGCTCAGATATTCGACAACCAGCCCATGACCTTTGAAATGGTGCTGAATCGGTAAGCTCTAAAACCATCTTTGCTAACCCTTTGAACTAACACGCACTGCTTGCTCGATTGAGGAACTTCATCCTACGGTAAATTGGATACAAAAAATTACGCCGCTTAATCCAGACGATGACATGTTATAAGCCCTGTAAATGCCTAGACTTCCATATTCTCTTCTCTAAAATGTTCTCCATCTCTCTTTATCCTTTATTAGTTGTTTACCTGCCTGAATTCTTGGATTGCGGCACCATTTTTACGGCATATTCTGGGCTTTTTTGACACATCAAATTTTTAAACGTAGAACCGGGGTGATAACCTCAATGAGGAATTCCGGCCCAACCCGGAATTAAATTTTAAAAATGTTTTCGTGTACACGTGAATATTAAAAAATTTTGGAGTAGGATGAAATATCTCAAAAACGCACGCAAAAATAAATAAAAAATGTTAAAAATAGTATTCATTTTAAAATCGTAAATAATGACGTCACTCCTTATATCTACGTTTAGTATTTCCGGTTTCTGCTTTAAAGCCCCCGCACCTTGTAAGGAACGTTTTGACCATAGAAAAAAAAAAAGAGTATAATTTGTGATTGGTGATTTGGCGGCGGACGATCTACGACCTGAAATCCAGCAAATAACACTTTATTGACATTTCAACCAGAGATTATGTCGACTTTCTAGGTTTTTCTAAATCGAAACGTTCGTAAAAACAACCATAATATAGAAATGAGCAAATTGCGATCAACTAAATGAAGTAATCAAAGCAGTATTCCATAGATTCTTGTCAGTTTTGTTATTGGCTGGAGAAATACAACTCACCGCGGTCAGTGAAAGTAAGAACGCCAACCGTTTCATGACGTCACTACTGAAAAATGACACACTGATTACAGTCATTTGGCGCGGTATTTGATAAATGTAACTTTAAAAAATCATATCTTTGTAAATAACGCACAAAAAAATATTTTTGCTTAGTTAAATAGAACGCTAATAGAAAAAAAAAATTTGAAAACAGTTGAATTCCTCATTGGGGGAAAATTTGTCTGATCATTTATGAAGAATAATGGGACCTGAACATTTTGGCTGAACAAGTGGGAAAACAAGATTGAAGAACTTAAAAACGAGGTTTTACTGTATTTAAAAAATACCGTTGACTAGTATGTTTAAAAACAACCCCTAAAACTGAATTACTTTGATTTATTTCTAGGTACACCAAGTTTGTAAACTGCCACTCCTCGTCGCAGATCGTCCCCCGGGCCGTAGTGCTCAAGGCCCTGGGCCACCTGGCCGCCATGGAGCTCGTCCTCCCGGGCCGGGGAGAGGCCCAGCGTCTCTACCGGGCTCTCCTGACTCCGGCCCAGCTGGCCGAGGCCGTGCGCCGCTACCGGGCCCTGCCCACAGACATAGCCCAGTGGGCCGCCAGCGAACTATAAACGAGAAACAGTGTTAGCACAATACCCCTTATGTCTGTGAATGGGCGAATTCTTCTAATGTTAACATATTACAACAGAGATGAAGAACATTTAAGAGAAAGTAATATGGAAGTCTAGGCATCTACAGGGCTTATGACCTGTCAAAGGCTGGTTTAAGTGGCCACTTTACACATTGTGTAACATTCACCATTCTGCCCATATTTGAACATCTATATTCCTTCAATACTTTCATCTGTTGATGTTAAAGAGCTAAAACCTTTATTTATGCGGGTGAGATTCGTCTAACCTACATACTAGGCAACGCCTGAAAATTTGTTTTCAATTTCTATACTTCTTCATGGACCAGGTGGATTTATCAACAATAGTTTGCGTTTGTCTAATTTTTTTTAGACAAGGACTGGATTCAACTCCCTGGGGAGCTGTTTATATCAACATATTACAACAGTGATGAAGAACATTTAAGAGAAGGTCTTCCAGAAGGAATCCAGTCGTTGTCTACAAAAATTTGGACAAACTCAAAATATTGTCTTCTAATGTTTCCTACACGTGTAAGAGTTCATACGTTCTTAGACTATGTTCGAAGTGGAGCTGGGTCTTCAACCTTTTTGAAGTCAAGGGCCGAGAATACTTTGGTTTTTGTTCAACAGGCCGAAATACTGGGGAATTATATCACTCTATCACTTTTAGAATAATAATATATAAGATAATGGAATATTAATACGTATCACAACAGAGATGAAGAACATTTCAGAGAAGGTAATATGGAAGTCTAGGCATCTACAGGTTCAGTGAATAGTACGTCATTATTTTCCATAAGCGCTGCTTCCTCATTTTGTCTAATCAAAAGTTGCTCGGCTGATTCTTGCGACAAAGAGTCATCGGGAAAGAAATGTCGAAGAAGCTCGGCAGCCAACTCCTGCGCTGAGTCGTCTGTTTATTTTGGAACTCAAGAGTTTCTGGGGGGCGATATTGCGTTGATTTGAGAATTCTTTGCACTGTTGACCACGCCGTTTCTTTCGATTGTGCTGAACAGAAGTTTTTCCAGCTTTAGGTTTTGGTTGTCGCGATCAAATTTTTATATTCTTGTCTTAACTCCAGATAGTCTGGTAATGTGACATTTACTCTCCGGCCAGCGGCTGACTTTACAAGTTTTCGTTTAGCTATAATTACATCTTTTTTCAATTAAGTTAATTCCGTGGTCCACCGTGGACATTTTTTGTGAGGCTCTGTTTTCATCGTGGGTATTGACGTGCGACAAGTTTCAGAGATTGGCTGACTTGTCTGTTTAGGACACTCTGTTCACTATTGGAGTCGATATCTGTTTGGTATAGACCCTTTTCCTTTAAAATTTTTGTAAGGGTTGTGCTGAATTTGTCCCAGATGGCTTTGCTGGTTTTACACAGAAATGTAATATCAGCATTGTCTTTAGTATTTAATTGAGTTTTCAATATCAGGCCGAATGTTATTCCATCGTGGTCTATTGCTGCTATTTATCTATTAACCATCCATTTGTCGACTAAGCCGATCATGTTGGAAGTGCAGACTATAATTTCTATGACGCTTTTCAATAGATCGCTGCCTCTTATAGTTTTGAAAGTGGGCAAGTTTCCTGTGTTAACGATATGAAGTTGTTTTTGCGACATGAAGTCTACGACTTTATCGCCTCTTTTGTCTGTTCTATCGCTCCCCCACCAGATGCTCATAGAATTAGCATCGGCACCGATTACAATTTTACATTGGACTTTGTCTTCCGTTACCGCATCGAATTTACTCGGCAAGAGTCAATGTTTTCACTCGGTGAAAAGTAAAGAGAGACAATTATCAGTAGTTGCGACTCCACCATTGCTTCGATATTTTTTTTTGCGTTATTGCTATATTTATCGAGTAATATGCAGTTTTTAGAAAATTCCTTGTTAAATATTATATGGCGCCTTGACTGGAGAATTTAAGCCACGTTTTTGGAAAAAAATTCCTCCATACGTAGACTTGTTAATTTTACCGGTGCTTCTAACATACGGTTCCTGTATTAAAGCAATGTCAAAATGTTGTTCAACCACCTCTTTGAGGAACGAAACAGTGGCAGACTCACATCTTTCAAGATTAGCCTGAACAACTTCAATGATATTAAATGGTATACTGGCCATAGTCAACCATGCTCTTGTGTCTATTTATTTGCCTCTGGTGCGCCGGGCACTCGAAAGACGTAGCTTTATGGTTCGTAGGGGTATTCGTTTTGTACAATTTGCTGACCAAGATGCAGTTATTGCACTCGGTCGTGCTACCCTTTCTGTGGGTTGAGCTGTGCGGTGTTCACCACACTTCTTTGTTTTTACAGTGAGCCACGGAATGTCCGTAGCTCATGCATTTCTGACACGCTATGATAGAAATGTAATCTGCTACCCCAACTTTGGCTTAGCCGATATTAACTCTACCCATCTCTAAGAGACTGGACCAAAATTCCGGTTGGACCGCAAGGACAGCACATTTACGGCTGTTGTCTTTTTTAAATGGCAGAGTAAAGAGCACTGCTGTCTTACTTTCTGCCGTTTGGTGTGAAGAGCTGTCAATATTGTTTTGATTATAAAGGGCCTCAATAATTTGCTCTTTCGTGAGATCCACGTCCACACCTTTAATTATAACTTTCGGCCTAATTTTTGCGCTATTTTGATTATTTGCAATTTCACTTTTTGAGCTTTTGACATTGGCCTTCGGTATCGCATTATTGAATAATGAATTTATTGTTGGCAGTTTTTTTTTTTTTTATTTGATTTTTTCCAAAGTAAATATAATCTTTTTATGTAATGTATTAATATGCGTACGAAAGTAATCTAATTGTGTCAGTATCTACAAAAATACAGAAAACGTCGTCCACATACCTAAACCATTTTAATATACAAGATTTTGCAAGAGGATGATAAGATTTTGGTAATTTTGACTCAAGATCGTTTAAAAACATGTTTGATAAGATAGGTGATAAATAATAATAATGTTTGGATAATTTATATAGCGCCATTTTTGTGAAAATCACCTCAAGGGCGATGATGATAGTGGAGAACCCGTTGCGAGTCCGTCACTTTGTTTATATAATTTAATATTAAATTCAAAATAGTTCGAGATGTGCAGACATTAGAAACTCCACCTCTAAGTAATAACACCTGTGATTTATCAACTTTCATTTATTTTGCAAACATTTCTGATTTGACTGAATTTTCTATTGTCAATGTTTAATACATTTTTATAAATTTAAGAGATTCTCAAGAAATATTTCTTTTCTTTTCTTGTGATTATTTTGCACCGATTATAAAAACATCTACTAAATTTGCATCTAGTCTAGTTTTAAATTGACAATTTGAACTGAATCAATCTTATTTAGCGCGATAAAATTTATATCTTTCTTCGAAAGTCGAATAAATTTTTCCACAATGTTCCCCTAACAGCGTGATTAAGTTACCATAATTAATTCCCGGTATTTCCGGCTTCCGAACTCGTAAGATATAACAAAATTACGCGCTTGCATTGCAGTAACCTTAATGATGCAATAACTTATATTTACATATAAGTTATTAATTAAAAAATACTTGGTACACTTCCACTTATTTATTTGACCAATTAGCGCCTTCACCCTCTAATGGGCATCTTCAGACTGGTGAATATTATACAGTGTAAGGATAATTTATATAAAACTAAATGTGATCTCAAGTGTGGGTACATTTAAAAATAAGTTGAAAAAGATACAATACGCAATGTTTCAATGGAACAGAGTAGACTAATTATTGAAACATGTGTTGGCGGTGTACTTTAAGAGAAGATTCTATTCTATGAAAAACATTATTGTTTTATTACAACGTGCAGGGTCCAACTAAGGGGGCTAATAAGGGTGAGTTTTTTAATTCTATCTGCTGATTTATTAAAATTCTATCGCTATTATTTTTTATCCTATTTATTTCTAAAATTTCTAATCTGTCTAACTTTGGTTCTTTATGTCCTACATGTAAATTTTTTATGTTTTTTGATTTGTCAAAATTATTTTTTAATTCATTTAAATGTGATGCATACTTTGATATATCGTTATTTAATCTATGTGAAGCTAAATGTTCATTCAGTCTTTATTGAGTTGCTCTCCCGCTTTGTCCTATATTTGCCCTGGCAAGTACATGTTGATTAAAATATTCCGCTTTATTCAAATTTGTTGACCCGATCTTTACTATTAATTCGTGTTTGGCCCAAAGATTTTTTACTATAAAACGAAACTAAAAGATTATTTTTTTGTAATACTTAGATTGACTGTAGATGTGATAATAGGTCTCCGCCGGCCGGCCGGGCTGGGCGCATTAAGTGGTTGCTCCGTCTATTAAATTTTAAAAAAGGGGTAAAGTGAAATTTTATGCAACTTCTTACGTAGCAATATATATGTCAAAGTGTGGTGCATCAAGTGTGTGGTATTAACTAAGTGTGTTTATCAACTAAGTGCTTTTTAATATTGAAATAAATATAAGTGTTTCTTGCGATCGAACGCTATAATAGCCGCACGTACCTACTTAGAACTATAGTTTGTGTTACATATGATCGAATAAAACTGTGTCTTTTATAAATAGTATAGCCAGTTTAAAATTATTTATACATAAATATTCTGGGCTGTTGAAAATAATAAGACTAAGAAGCTACCCGGGTACCGCCGGTACCGGGTACACGAAATCAATATAGTATTTTCCTGGAATTCCCTTGTCCCCGTCTCAACATGTGGGTAAGTGCAGGCCAGCACTGCAGCCAGCCAGCAGAGCAGTCTCTGCACGTGGCGACCAGATGGCCTAGCGAGCAGCAACCAGCGCTAGCGGCCGCGACCCGGCGGTCAGCGGCCAGCCTCCTCGCATCCCCTGCATCCCCCGCGCCTGCACCCCTACCGGCGCCCACCGCGCCCCTGCAGCCGAGTGACGCCCCGCACCCCGCCACCGCACCACCGCGCGACAAGCCGACAGCAAGAGAGTGAAAGTGAAGTAAAAGGACAAAACAGTATAGGCTAGATTATAAAGGACTTTTAAATAATATTATAGTACATAATATTATAAAATGAGGTGTAGGTACTTGTACCGTATATTGCTTAACTGTGAACAATCTGTGTAGGATACTAAGTTAGTTTATATATATAATGTTGATAATTAATTAAGTGTATATTTTTAGTATTATGTGGGAAGAATGTTAAGTTATAAGTTAGTCTTAATGTCATGGTAGAATGGGAGAATGCCGCTAGCTGACCGCGATGAGGCTCGCAACCCATCAGGTCGCCTCTCTCGGGGGGCGCAAAGAGGAGGAATTCTCAGGAATGTAGAATTGCCACTTGGAATGTAAGAGGACGTATGACTGATAAGATGAATGAACTGTGTGATATAATGAAGAATAAATGTATAGATTTATTGTGTGTCTGAGACTTGGAAGAAAGGGAGTGGTTCGATGGAGCACGGTGATACTCTGGTTCTCTGGTCCGGTCTCCCTGAGACGGACAGAGCTTGCCGGGGTGTTGCTGCGTTTCTATCGCCAAGAATGATAGAGGGCATGAATGAATATGAATTTGTAAGTGAGAGACTCATGTTTGTCAGATTTAAGGTCGGACTGACAAGACTGCTTGTTATCATAGGATACGCTCCTGTCAACTCCAACTGTGAATCTGAGAAGGACGAGTTTTGGACGAGTCTAATGAATGTGATGAATGGGAAAAAAGATAGCGAAAGGATAGTTTTGGCTGGAGATCTTAATGGTTGGGTGGGAACAAGGAGAGATGGGCTGGAGTCAGCTCTAGGTATGTTTGGGGATGCAAGAGTGAATGACAATGGGAAAAGACTGCTAGAGGTATGCCTGGAATGGAACCTTTTTGTATCAAATATATTTTTCGAGCATAAAGGAATCCACCAATACACATGGGAGAAAGGAAATGAAAGGTCGATTATCGATTATGTCATCATTGACTCTAGATTGAAGCCTGTAACTGTCGACACACGTGTGTACAGAGGGGCCGAGATGGAATCAGACCATTTTTTAGTGGTCTCAAGGGTGATTCTGTTTAAAGGATGGCGGTCCCAAACAAACAAAGTGCAGGCTCCTTCTAGAGTCAAAGTTGAAAAACTGCAAAATGCTGACATAAAAGATAATTTTGAAAGATCTGTGAGTCACAGACTGAACGAAAAAGATGTAGAATGTATGGGTATAAATGATATGTGGGAGTGTTTGAAAATAAGTATGTGCGAGGCGGCGAAAGAAGTGTGCGGTGTGACAACGCTAGGGAGAAAGAAAGGTGATGCGTGGTGGGACGACGAAGTCAAAAAACTCGTTAAAGAAAAGAAGGATGCGTGGATAAATTTGCTTGCTGTAAAAAAGAATACAATTGAATATGAATCGGCTAAACGCGTGTATGGTGAAAGTAAGAAAAAGGTTAAGCAGGGTGTATGTGAACGGAAGAAAAAATTGAAGGATGAAGAAGGAATGAAAATGACACACAATTTCCATGAAAACATTAAAGTTTTCTGGAAAGCTGTGAAAAACTCCAGGAGTAGCAGTGAAAGCGGAGGCATGACAGTTGTTAAAGATAAGGATGGAAAAATGGTGACTAGTGAGAGTGGAATAAAAGAGAGATGGAAGGAATACTTTGAGGAAGTTTATGAATCGCACACTGGTAACTCGGGCGGTGCCGATGTATCGACATTATCCGAGGTGTGTTTGAACGCAAATGATGAGGTAAGTCAGATTAGTATGAAAGAAATTATCAGTGTTGTCAAATGTATGCGGAATGGTAAAGCGCAAGGGTATGACTGTATTGCAGCAGAGTTTATTAAGTCGGGTGGCAAATTAATTCTCACATGGCTACATAAACTTTTTAACTTGTGTCTCAAGGAGGAAAGGACTCCACCTGATTGGAGGAGGGCAGTTGTTATGCCGTTATACAAGGGAAAGGGTTCTAAGGTGGAGTGTGGGAATTACAGAGCTATCAGTCTTCTGAGCGCTGTCGGCAAAATGTATGGAAGAATACTGATAGAAAGAGTAAGAAACGTGACCAAGGAGAAAGTATGGGATGTACAGAGTGGATTTATGAATGGTAGAGGATGTATGGATCAAATATTTGCATTACGCAATATGACAGAAAAGTTTTTGGTGAAAAACCAGAAGCTTTTTTGCGCTTTTGTTGATTTGCAAAAAGCATTTGATAAAGTTGATAGGAAAAAATTATGGATGGTTCTATCGGAGTATGGAGTGAGTGACAACCTTGTCCGCGCTATTGCTTCCTTGTACAAAGATAGTGTAGCGTGTGTAAGGGTAAATGGGTCATTAACTTCCTGGTTTGACATCCCTAAAAGAGTCAAACAGGGTTGTGTAATGTCACCGTGGTTATTCAACATATACATGGATAAATGTATGAAAGAATTGAAAAGTATGGATGTGGGAGCGAAAATGAGTAATCTAATTGTCAGTTGCCTTCTGTACGCCGATGACGCAGTCCCCCTAGCTGACAGCGAAGAGGAACTGCAATCCTTGGTTACAAAGGTTTACGAAGTGTGCAAGGAGAGTGATTTGCTAATGAATGTGCAAAAGTCGAACGTCATGGTCTTTGAAAGAAATGTAACTATGACTGAATGTAAGATTGTAGTAAATGGAGATAGTTTGAAACAGGTCGAAGAATTTGTATATCTGGGTAGTATGTTTACTAGAGATGGAAATATGGACAAGGATATTGAAAGGAGGGTTAGTGCCGGTAACAGAGTTAATGGTGCCTTAAAGTCTGTCGTAGCAAATAAGTGTCTATCGCAAGAGGCTAAATTAGCAGTTCATAATGGAGTTCTGGTACCAACCCTAATGTATGGAAGCGAAGCATGGAGTTGGAAAAAAAGGGACGAAAGTAGACTGAATGCTGTTGAAATGCGATCCCTCAGGCGAATGTGCGGAAAAACAATGTATGATAGGTGCCCTAATGTCAAAATTAGAGCAGAATGCAAGGCTGAGTTAAGCATTATCGACAAAATTAAGAAAGGTCTTTTGCGATGGTTCGGTCATGTGGAGCGAATGAATGATGAAAGAACGGCTAAAAAGATTTATGATGCGAATGTGTCTGGTTGTAGAAGTCGAGGAAGGCCGAGAAAGACATGGCACGACCAAGTACAACAAATTCTTGAAAGTGGTCATGTGAAAAGTCGGAATAATCGACGTGCGTGCATGAGAAGATGTATGAATGTGAAGGAAGCAAAGGAAGTGTGCCAGGACAGAGTGGTGTGGCGTTCTATCCTCTCTGCCTACCCCTCCGGAGAAATGGCGTGATGGTTAGTTAGTTAGTTAGTTAGACTGTAGATTGTGTTTTGCTGCATCTACATTACTAAGAAAAAAATTATTTGTTTTTGAATTCAAGCACTTAATTTTTTTTTTTGTATATTTTCTATTATTTTTGTATGGCAATCATAAATAGGATTCCATTTAATTGAACCGAATTCAAGTAGACAATATTAATACAACATTCATGTCATTTAATAATGGCTTTGACGCTCGAATTACAAATCCCAGCATTTTAAATATTCATGGATATGTTATTATGGGCAACCTATATAGCGCCGTTCTCGTGGTATAATACCTCGAGGGCGCTTTAAAGTGATTCCTTAGATAAATGAATTTAATTGAAACTTTTAAATTTGTAATTTAAGCAAAACAATCTACTTTTATTTAGAGAACAAGTGGGTTTTAAGTTTTTTCTGAAACATCACTTCACTCTCACAGCCTCGCACCTCTGCTGGGAGAGCATTCCATGCTGTAGGACCTGCGACCCCAAAGCCAACGTTCACCGAATTTAGTGCGCTGTTTGCGAGAAGTATAATAACTTTTCCTCTCGCCGCAGACGTAGCTGATCTAAGCACAAGACGCCTGTTAGCTAGTTCATCTGGAATGCATAGTTCCCTCGGATACTACGAAGCATAAGCCAACAGAGTTTGTATTCCACCCTCTGTGGAAAACGTAGCCAGTGTAATTTCCAAAGTACTGGAGTGATAAAGCTGAACTTAGAGATTCCGAACTTGGAAGTCTCGCTGCGGCATTCAATACAGACTGTAGGCGAGTAATTTTGTTCATCGGTAGACCTGCGCAGATACCATTACAATAATCGACTCCACAGTACTGTTGATTAACAATTTTCCCGTATTTAAATTATTATAGAATGCAATAGAACATTATTACCAAAGTGGAATTCATCATTACATTACACTCATCTCTGTTAGATTCAAGTATTCAAGTATTTACTGGTAATCAGAATTATTATCAAAATTGATGCCAATGATGAGACACAATCTCCGAGGTATGATAGCTTAACCCGTTTTTAAATAACTGCTCGACTTAGTCGTGATGCACCTTGTTTTTGTTTTTTTTTTTTCTCTAATGAATTCATTGATAAGATCACTGTGGGATTTTATTTATTTTATTTTATTAACATAAACGGCAAATCTGCCTTTTACAAATATTTATAATATTAACATATTTTTTCAAAAACATGAATATTAAAAACAAGATTTATAAAAAAATAAAAAAAATCACACTAAAAATTATACAGCATATTTAGTAGAAAGTTTAAATAATAAAACATTCTACAGTAAAACAACAAGAAAATCATAAGTACTGTTTCACACAGCTAGGCAAAGTGAACAAAAAATTGTATATGAAATGTATAATAAATAAATATAATTACCATTCACCATCTTTGAAAAAGCTCAAAGGGTTTGTTCTATAGGAACAATACCCTACACTAAATATATCAGATACGTGGGAATAACTATTGCCGAGTTCATGAAGTCTATTTAATACGGCATTACAAGTATACACTGTCCGTGAATTGTTGCTACAAAACGGTGGCACCTGTCTAGTCATTCTTCCAGGCACCCTGAAGTTGATGAGAGATAACGGTGATTTTATGGATGCTAATGATTTTATTATATATAATTCAATATTTAAGTTATCTTTATTTTAAGGTACATGTAAAAGTCTGGAATAAACTGTGAAATACAGCGAGAATGAGAAAATCTCCTCAAGGGCGCTGAAATGTGTTTGTGCACAGCAAATCTCCAGCACCTGAAAAAAAAATGGAAAAAACTGTATTTTCGACATTTTTTTAAGTCTACTTTCAAATGTTTTCATTCGGCGTTAATCTTGAAATTATAATAGTGTTTGTAAAAGTTGTGGCTTTGGAAATTGTTTGAAGTTTACGAAACAAATTCACTGCGTACTATAAAAATTACAGGTAAAATGTTGAACGTCGTATTTTTATCACTTTATAAATATGTGTCAAAAATAGTTAGGTTATCAATATCGTAACATAAAAAATAAATGTTTTGCTCAGAATAAATCAAATACCTTGTCAATCCAGGCTCTCTGACATGCGGATCATCGAGTTTTTCCGAAGGTACGTTGGCTTTGATAAAGGTTTCAGTCGCGTCTTTAGCCAATTCCGTAACAGCGTCCTGTCTTCTGGTTACTTTTTTTATTTATAAGATTGCTTTGAAGTGCAAGCTGAATTCTTCTCGTCATTTTTCCTGTTTCACACCATGAATATGTTTTTCACAAGAATCCTTTCATTCCCAAGATATCGTCATATTCATCAGAATCGGCACATAACAACACAAATTTGACAGTTAGCCAAGATTCCATAGAATGACGCAGATAAACTAGTGTGAAGTTAGCAACTTAAAATATTCTTCGAAATATTTTATGGCTGTTCAAAGCTTGTTATTTTACAAAAACACCGAATTTCGCGTTATTTTCAAAAACACCGAATTTCGCGTTATTTTCAAAAAACACAAATTTTCGTGTTATTCGCGTAAAAATGCCGAATTTCGCGTTATTTTTCGTTTTATCGCGAAATTTTCCGGTCTCTATTAATAGAGGCTGCACTATATGCAACGTAAAAAGGCTGAAATATGCATGAAAAATGCTCAAAATATGCAACCTAAAATTACAGTTATTATTTATTTTTTATCCATATCCATGTGTTGGTTTAATTTGCGTCCTGACAAAACCGGTAGACATAAAAAAGTCGGTAAGTATTTATATACAAATATTTAATAACATTCAGTAAAACTATTCATTTGACGTAATGTTTTGATGGCCGGGTTGTTTTGTAAAATGTTTTCAAGCTTTTCTCTGAGTTTATGCGGGATTATTTCTTAAAAGGTTGAATAGCTTATTTGCGACATAACTTTTTTTAGTCTCGTCAGTTGTACTGTACTAGCACTTTTTAATAGATTGAGTTTCTCCGATTTTTCCGACATGTAGTTCGTTGTCGCTGCATTAGTCCGCTCTGGGATAAGTTCTTACATCAAGCGTTTTCCTTCTGCGTATCTTAAAAATAGTATAAAGTGTCGTGCAACAATCCAGTGAAAATTGAAATAACCAGTGTCCTGTTTCATCGCTTTCGTGCATCTTTGAGACTGGTATCTTTATTATAGAGACAAGAACAGTACGGATAATAAATTCTAAATTATATTATAATATTTAGTTGGAATTTGAGACGCCCATTTATTATTTTACAACTTATGCACAAGAACGTGGTATCTTTGTAAAACGTCTCGCACTCTTCCAGCATGTCAATGTCCTTCCATACTTGGAAAGTGTATTCAATTAAAGGCCTTAAATGTGATAGAATATGTAAGATTTTCCCTTTTTGTGCGTTCGTTTCTGCACAATCACTCGGTCAAATAATCTGCTAGTATGAGACACCTTAAGCCTTTTCTTCTGGTGCCAATCTCTTTCTTACAACTTTCATAGATTTTACTGATTGTTCTCTAATATTGTGTGTGATATGTGATAGAATATGTGAGATTTTTCCTTTTTGTGCGTTCGTTTCTGCACAATCACTCGATTAAATAATCTGCTAGTATGAGACACCTTAAGCCTTTTCTTCTGGTGCCAATCTCTTTCTTACAACTTTCATAGATTTTACTGATTGTTCTCTAATATTGTGTGTGATATGTGATAGAATATGTGAGATTTTCCTTTTTTGTGCGTTTGTTTCTGCACAATCACTCGGTCAAATAATCTGTTAGTATGAGACACCTTAAGCCTTTTCTTCTGGTGCCAACCTCTTTCTTACAACTTTCATAGATTTTACTGATTGTTCTCTAATATTGTTTGTGATATGTGATAGAATATGTGAGATTTTTCCTTTTTGTGCGTTCGTTTCTGCACAATCACTCGATCAAATAATCTGCTAGTATGAGACACCTTATCCTTTTCTTCTGGTACCAATATCTTTCTTATAACTTTCATAGTTTTTACTGATTGTTTTCTAATATTGTGAGTGATATGTGATAGAATATGTGAGATTTTTCCCTTTTGTGCGTTCGTTTCTGCACTATCACTCGATCAAATAATCTGCTAGTATGAGACACCTTAAGCCTTTTCTTCTGGTGCCAATATCTTTCTTACAACTTTCATAGTTTTTACTGATTGTTCTCTAATATTTATTGTAAGTGATATGTGAGATTTTTCCTTTTTGTGCGTTCGTCTCTGCACAATCAGTCAATCAAATAATCTGATAGTATGAGACACCTTAAGCCTTTTCTTCTTTCCTATAACTTTCATAGATTTTACTGATTGTTCTCTAATATTGTTCTCGATCGAATAATTTAAGAGTGTAATCCTCCCTATGAAGTTTTCAGAATTTATTAATTTGATGAAAACCTCCATCTTTAAATTTTAAAAAATGAATGCCATATTTCTTCTTAGTACCAGCTTAAATATTACGTTCATAAAATTTGACTAATATTTAATCTGATATGGTGTTACTCTTCTCTCCAAGAATATGACCGATTTTTACTTTTTGCGAGTTTGTTTCTAGTAGAATCACTCGGAACAATTAATTTGCAAATGTGAGACATCTTAATGTCTTCTCGAAAACATTTAAGATTATAATTTTTCATAAACCAATGTTTTGTTGAAAATTCACCTAAATCAATAACACTGTTAAGTCTTCTCGGCATGGAGTCAACTAAACTACTTAATTTATTTTAAATGGCTTCAATAAGCTTTTGTTTAGTTTAAGGTTTTTGGCTGACCCACAAATTTTCCAGTCCAATCTATCACTTACTTTGTGATCTTAAAACCTTTTTTTGAAGGAACTGTCTTCTGACGTTGAACTGACCAAAAAGGAATTTTCGATCAGTTCAATGCCTCTCAGGTGTTGAGCACTGATAACAGCGGGTTTTAGAGTTTAGTGGACTGTATGGAAATTGTTACTCGCTTTTAAAGTTCTTCCGATTGTTTCTTATATGGAGCACTTCACTATTGCTGCAGCACGGATACCGATATCGTGTAGATGTTGATTAACTGTATAATTTAGGCTGTTTATATAACACTAAACTTCACTTTGTACGAAATATGCTGACGCAGTATATGATAAAGATTTATCAAAGGGACAACTTTTCACATGTGACTTGCTCACAGGACGGTATGACGGTATTAGAAATGCGTTTTAAAATAAGAGTGTTAACGTCGAGTATCAGAGTTTGCGATATTAGTGGTTTAATAACACAATGAACGATGCCGCTGGAAGGCTGGGCTGAGTTTTCACCGATGCCAGATATTGAGACAAGATTACGTTTTCGTTTCAATCGTAATTGTTGAACACAAGATTCAGTAATAAATGAACATTGAGAACCATTGTCAATAAGGACATGTACATTATGATAATATCCATAGTCGTCACATATGTGTACTATGGCGGTCGCCAGTAACACAGATTTTTGTGTAATTGCATTCAAAGTCTCATCTATGATATTTCAACGTTGTTGTGTAAAAAATAAGGTTCTCAATTTTTTTTCAGGTTTAAGGCATTTTTTATTTGAACTGAAAAATACATCATTGGAAAGCTTCATTTCTTAACTATTTTTCAACATAATCACCAGATTTTTCAACGCATTTTAGTTGACGACTAATCCACTTTTGGAATCCAGCTTCAAAGAAGTCCGCCGCTAGTCCGTGGAAGAATTTGGTGACCGCTTCCTGCACTCTTTCATCAGTCTCGAAACGTTGTCCACCCAAGTGTTGCTTTAATTTTGGAAACAAGTGGAAGTCACTCGGTGCAAGATCAGGGCTGTAGGGAGCCGGTTCAACGAGATCCCAGCCAAAATTTTCGATTAAATCCTTGGTTTGGCGAGAGACGTGCGGGCGCGCATTGTCGTGGTGCAGTCTAACGCCTTTCGTCAGTCTTCCTCTCTGGCAATTTTAGATGGCTCTTCTGAGTTTTTTCAAGGAACCCTGGTAGCCAGTTCCCGAATCGTTATCCTCCGATCTTCCAACAGAATTCGCCCAATCTTCGGCACAACTTCGTCCGAGATCGATGGCCTTCCGCCTCTTTGCTCATCGTGGATGTCTGTGCGTCCATCGGAAAACTCCCTACACCATTTGCGGACATGTTGAACGCTGATACAAGCTTCCCCATAAACTTCACACAACTGCCTATGAATATCAACCGGTGGTAACTATTTAGCGTGCAAAAATCGGATTACTGCACGAACTTCGCACTGGCGGTGACGGCAATCAGGGGTTCCATCGCGGATGGCTGTCAGGCCGGCGCTGAACGTCGCAGCGAGTTTTACTAAGGCGGGATCTAGAGTGGAGGAACCAGCGCACACAGTGGTGTTGCCGGATTTCGTCTAGCATTTCGCGAGGCGAGTTTACAGCGCTGGGAACCTTATTTTTTACACAACCCTCGTACTAATAAGCTTCCCGGAGAGCTTTATTGAGCATAGTTGTTACATCTCCAGAAGATGGACTCTTTCTAGAGAACTCTAGTAAAATGACACTTGGTAGACAAAAACTGTCACTTCCTTATAATTTGACAGTTTTTTTTAGAGAATTTTCATTCATAAAGTTCCCACAAGTATACATACGTATATCTTTACAAAAGGTCCACTAATTGGTAAGGCTATTTAGTACCCGAGGTCGCCCGGTATCAATTAACCCCAGTTTGTTGAGGAGTGGACGAGGTGTAAAGAAATACCTCGTCCTGCTGATGATGAGGCATGACGTGTGCTGGAACCTGGTGGAGAAGCTGGCTGTCTAGACGGGCGCTGGCACAGCTCGCTCGTTGAGTGTCGTTTGTCGAGAGCACTCGACCAGTTAGATGTTAAGTTGGTACTGATTCAATGTTTTTTCCAGCACTCACATGCAGAGCTATTGTAATGTGGAGTGCACTGGGAAATAGAAAGTGGGACGGATATGGAAAGGTATAAATACGGTTGAGGGTCGGTCCGAACTCCGTTCTCGACTGCACTTCTCTGCAGCCGTGTGTCAGAATTTTGATTTACCGGAGTTTTTGTTATAAGGTTGCGTGTATTAAATAAAAAGATTTCCATTACATATTTATCTGGAGTTTTATTATTACTATATTTTGCGGACGATAAGATGCATCGGACCATAAGACGCACCCCAATTTTTGTTTTTTTTTTTTTTTTTTTATATGGGAGTTGCATTATTTTTTACCTTGCTTAAGAGGTTTATATTTCAAAAGGAGAATTTTTCTGCTATTTTATTTATTTATTTTAGCTAAACTGTTGGGATCAGGAATGATATTGTAATGTGGGCCAATCAGGAACTTCTCAGCATTTGCTCACGTGGAGAGGAAACCACCTAAAACTCTTAAGGAGAAGCCGGCCTGCCGTTCCACTAGAAGAGTGTTCGGCATTTTGTTCCCAACTTTGATTTATTTTACCAATTTCCTGCACTATATTGACCATGTATGATACTACCTCTCGTGTGAGTTCTTTATTGCCTATCACCAATTGGATGTCGCAAAGATCTTCACCCAGCTTCTGCATCGCACCTCCAGCTGTTGTCTTTGAAAGCTGAAAAAGGGGCAATGCATCAACAGGTGAGGGACATCTTGAGGAGTTGCATCATCGCATGGGCAGCTGTCGATCTCGGAGAGCTTATAGCGATGCAGGTAGCTCATGAACCCACCATGGCCCGTGAGAATCTGGACGATCTCGTAGCCAGCTTTCTGCATTCTCCTGAAATCAAAGGCATGGAAAATTGTAGGGAAAAACATTTTAGTAATACCGGTAAGTTCACTCAAATAACAATCGTTCCAGAGTTTCCTGCTTCTTATTTTTCTTTTGGCAAAGCTAAGCAGGAAATCGTCGAAATTGGGGGCTGTCTTTTTGAGCGTAGCCTCCTGAGTCTTTTCGTCAGACTTTTCGTTGCCAAGGATTCCGCAGTGCCCCCGTATCCATCCGATGTACACGTCCTGGTGTCTGTTGGTTGCATCTTATGGTTTAAATAATATGTGACTTCAACAATAGTACCATATTTAATAAATATACAATGAAATGAATACCGAACAATACTGGCTGAACCGAACCGTGATAATTGAAATTAATTTACGTTAAACGTTGATAGTAATTAACAAGGTTGTGGCCACTTTACACACTGAACTTAAACCAGCCAATGACAGGTCATAAGCATAAGCCCTGTAAATGCGTAGACTTCCATATTCCCTTCTCAAAGATGTTTTCCCTCTCTGTTGAAATAAATTTAAATATGAATAACTCCCTAGGGAGGAAATCCAGCCAGTCTGCAGGCATTTGGACATATACAAACATTGTTGGATTATTTATAATGTTTTAATTTTATTTGACGGCTTTTTTTATTTCGAGGATTTCCAAATTATTTAATTATTCAGTTTTATTATTTAAATGTAATATTTCTTTCCATCTTCAAAATTAGACGAATTGCTCACCAAAACGAAATAAAACTATAATTTTATTGGTTGGTTGGAAGAAATTGCTATTTGGTAACAAGCCCGCCAATGTACAAATAACATTATGTACAAAAAGTTAAATGAATAAATTATTACAATTTTTTGTATGAAAGCGTTCTTCACAGCCAATGTTCACACTGTTCTTCATCTCTGTTGTAATATGTTAATATTAACAGCTCCCCGGGGAGTTGAATCCAGTCCTTGTCTTCAAAAATTTTGACAAACTCATAATATTGTTAATGTATTTCAGTTTTATAATATAAATAAAATTAAAAGCTGTGTCTGTTGAGTAAATTTTTATTGTTTTCATATAAAAATAGTTCATTCACAATGCGAAATATTTTAGTACAAGCAAATGTATATTTTAGTACAAAATAAATCTATAGAGTAGTATCATTATTGTCCATTGACTTCCTATTATAGTACTATATAACTAGGGTAGCTTTAGCTGCCTTTAGGGCGTGTTCTATTGTAACATCAATATTCTTATCTATTAAGTTAATTTCTTAACAATAATTAAATGTTTATTTTCAAGGCATTTTTTGTTAGAAAAATATATGTATATATCCGAGTATTCGGACTGATGCAGTCGCAAACTTGTTAATCTATCGAGAAAGAAGATTTACTGTTGCTGGTGTAAATATACAGCTTAAACAAAGTACGGCCGTTTTCACCACAATAAAATAACTATAAAACTTTAATATACATATATATAATATTTCTCGGAATTCACGCGATCACAATAAGAAAATCCTCTAAGAGAAGACATAAATCTTTAAAAGTATATCAATGGTAAAGAAGCTAAATGACCGAGCAGTCATAACCTGAGATTTTATGAGTCGATAAGAAAATATTTTAAAACGAAAAATGAGTGTTGAGACTGTACGCATGTTAAAATGGACACTTACTTTGCGATTTTATGTTTCCCTGTGTATGTATTCATCAAATAATAATTTCGGGTTTTTGTTCTCCAATTCCTATAGTCCTTAAAAGGTATCATGATTAGAATGACAGTTGTCAAAAAAAGTGACGACATAACTTTGTAGTAACGTCAAAGGAGTTATTTATATTGACACACGAAAATTCATTTGTATCTGGCGTGTTAATTTATTTTTTTATTACAATGCTTGAAACATAAATCAACATTAATCTATGATTGAATAAAAAAAATATTCGTTTGACGTTGTTCATGAAAAAAGTATAAATGTCTAATTTTTTGGTGAACAATTGTGTTAAACACACTATAATGGGCTTGTTTTTTCGTTTTTTATATCAATTTTCGTAAACAGAGTTTCGATTGCATAAAATAACTGATAAAATCGATTTAATCAGTGATCAGTAATTTCCCATCACTCATGAAATTATTAGTTTGACAGCTGTCATTCTAATCAAGGTATATTTTAAGGACTATAGAAATTTTCTTTACGATGTCTATTTTTGTCCGGTAGGTTGCAATGCGTAATCCCGCGTAATATGCATCTAATTCCTCCCGTTATTATTTGCATTATTTAAGGTGAAATGACAACTAATGTGTTTAAATTTGTTTTTAAAAATGTTATTTTTTATTTAATAAAATGGATTTCAGAAACTGGAATTTATTTCCCATACTGATAAAAAAAACACCCTTGAAACTCGATGTATGTTCAAACTAGAATTTTCAATTCATTCTCTTATATCAAATATGTTTTTCGACGGCTAGATTTAATTCAGGTGAAATCAGTTCTAAAACCATGTAGGTAAGACAAGTTTTATGTAAAACGATTATATTATTGTTGTCAAAACATTTTTGACTTTGTGGTATGACATTTTACACTTATATGTTTATAAATTTGTATGAACCACTTTAATTTTGAGTTACACTTCGACCGGTTTCGAGGTTAAACTCTAATTAAACTTTAATCAAGTAAAATTATTATGGCTACGAATAATAAATAAGGAAAACAGATTTTAATTTAATGACAATTTATCATGAGAAGTCTAATTTTATGAACATCGTACAAGAGGGTTTTTGACGTAAACAACATTCTGAAATAAGTAGTATACGTGGGTATACTGGCAAAAAACGTGAACTCGAAAATATGCGTTTTTGACTTAATGATGCAGTTTTGTAAATTTTTTAACGCTCTACAAACTGGCAAAATACACTAAGTCATATTCAATTTCATATATCTGTAGTTTTCAAAATAAATTTAAGGTTAAGTCGCGTATACTGGGTATTTTATTCGGGCTAAAAGCTTTAAGTAGCTTAATATAAAATTGAGAAACGGAAAAATTAGAAACATGTTTTTAAATGAGCACTTAGCATCTTACTTTATTTAAATAAGATATAAAAGAGTAAAATTGGAACAAAACTTAAATGCTTGATTTCTCAAAACAGGGGTTTGAGAGTTAAAGCTTTTTTACAGTATACCCACGATATATTATATAACTTAATTCAACTCAAGCAAACGATCACTTCTTTTTACCTATTTACCATCGATACATACACGATATTGACAATAGCACCATTTTTACATGTTTTATCATGTTATACATACACATTCGTCGGATTTCTGGCACAAATTGCTAACTACATTTTACTAGTTGTGTGATATTGCACTTTTCAAAATAAAGGTCGTCCCAAATCAACAATTTAAATCAAACCGCAAGTTGAATATGATAAAATATATTTTTGTATTTATAAAATAGATTATTTGATGCCATTTATAAAGACATCTCATTTTTCGAAAATTTGTAGTTACCAACTTGTGCCAAAAACCCGACAATCCACTAGAATCAAATGAGTAAAGTCACATAGAATTAACATTTTCTGAATTAAAATCATCTTTATAAACATAATGGAATCCTTACATCATATAAGTAACCCATAAACAAGTAAATACGCATATAATTGTCTTTTTTTTAACAGTGCATTTTGCATGGCAACTTTTGCAGACTGCCTCGCATTAAAAAAATTAATAAAAAATTATAATCACAAAATTCCACTGGTTAATGCAGCAGGTATATGAATATAAATCAATTAATTAAAAATAATAAAAAATAAAAAATAAAAAAACATTATTTTATAATTGACTATGTAGGAAAATTTCAATTTATTGTAAAATCTAAGATTTAATGGACGGATAATTCTTCTGGTCTTATGTTAATAAAATATATAATAAATACAGTAGTGTACAGTCTGATATTCAATGGAATTCATAATAATTAATGGTGGCCATTAAAAAATTGTTACAAATCTTATTCGTTTGTGAATGAAGGAATGGTTTTCATATCGATTAAGATTTTTAAAATCTACACGTAGATAAATTATTTTCATGCTGATTTTTCAACAATAATTTATGAAAAAAGTAAAATTATCGTCTTATTTTGCCTTTAAAAGAAAAAATTAGAAAAACTATAAATAGTTTTTGATTAATAGATAAAAACTATCCTGAAATAAATTTTCAGTGCATAAATATATAAATACTTTCATCATATTTCCTTAGAGGAACTTTCTAAATAATTAATTTAGTATTCTATGAATACACAAACAAAGTATTGCAATTTTCAAGTGTGTAAAAAGTTTTTTGTCTAGCACCACTGTGATCATTTTTTCTCTACAGTATATCTATATAGCAAATATATTGATTTTTATCGGCTTAAATATTAAGGGACATGGTTTGTATCTTGAAAATGTTTGGCACATGTAAATCGATATTATAAAATAATTAAAACTAATTTTAAAGACGAAAGCTCATAGCCGAGGTTAATATCTTGTTAAAAGCGTTGAAGCGAAAATTACAATTCACTTGTAAAAGGTAATATGAATTGTAAATTAAATTATTCACTTTTCTAAAAGCATAAATAGTATTCGATTTGAATAAATATTTTGTTCTTTTAAACTTAGTAATCAAAGCTGAGATAGCCCCAATAGGCCCAAAGCCCTTCTGTGGGTTGCCCAAATGTGCTTCTCGTAATGAACTTGTTGGTACGCCCAGAAGCAAAAAGCTCCTGGTAAGCACCATGCGAAGAAACTACTCGAGGGATAATCACAAATCTTTGCTTTTGACTTAATGTAACTTGGCCGAAATCAAGTGAGCATTGTCACTAGAGCCTTTAAAGGGAATGCAGATCGAATAAACACCTTGCTAGAATGAACCTTTATGAAACTTCTCTGCGTAGGTTCTGTAGTGCAGATGATATGTGAACGTGATTCTTTATGTCACAAAAGAAGCCATATCCTCGGGGGACCACTGGTTAAACCTGAGGATGTTGGAGCGCTCGCCCTCTGCCTGATAGCCTGATACTTCAGACCTGGACTTGGAGGGGAAGATTTAGCAATATTCCAGCACTTCCCTCCGCTCGGTAGCCAGGCTCTTTAAAGACCTGGGCTTGGAGGGCGAGAACTAATTTACAGGGACCTGCCGCAATAAATGTCTACAGGTCGCAATGACGTCGAAGCTTATATAGCACTGACCCCCATTTTCAGAATAAGGTTATGAATGTGTGAATGAATCAATTCTTCAACTAAAACAAGTGAATTGTATTTTGTTTAAAATATAAAAAACTGTTAGAAATATACAATAGCAAAAAGGAAGAAAAAAACCTCCACAATTGAAAATCATCGTTCGTCCATAAAATGACATCCGTCGACAGTTTTGCGAAACGTCACCCAGCGCCATCTTACAGACGAACAAGTACGCTATTCAGTAGTATTAAATCTATCCCGAAACAAGAGAAAAATGGACATTGGATGTCGCATGGTGTACGGTGAATTTTATATTAATTTTGCTAGTATTTATATTAAGTACACCGCAAGATTAAAGTGAAGAAAGATTAATTTATGTAAGTTAATTTACAATACATAACTACTACAAAACTAATCGCTCAAATTGTGGTTCCGATTCCGTGTTTTACACTATAGTCAACAGTCAATTTAGTAACTTGTTCTGTTTCTTTAGTAGGCACATTATTTGAGATGGCACCCAAGCAGAGCTGGGTCTAACGGGATCCAGCGCCCTGTCACTCGGAAAGGGATGGGAATATACACGTTTGCCAATTGATATGAGCAAAAGTGTCACACCATTTATTCACACTTGAATCCAACCAATTGTAAAAAAGTAAAACACATCTAAGTTGACTGTTGACATGTGCTAACTTGAAATCACCACCTACAAATTCTAAACAAACCTAGTTTAAACTCACCACAGGCGCACCGAGCATAATGCCATTCATAGTCAAAATATACTTGCGATATTTTATTACACAATCGCAGACACATTTATTTTTTGTAAATTTACAGAGAATAGAGTGACAGACAAAATTTCATACACTTTAGGCAGTAAAATAATGCTAATTATTTATTTCATTCATCATTCCCTTTCCGCACCTAATGGTGCATAGGGCACTGCATCGGTACACCAATCGCAGCGTTTCTTGATCATTTTTGTTACATGAAGGTAAGGTGATCAGTCTTACGCTTCAGTTACCAGTCCAGGGACTATGAAATACTCTAGTGCGAAAACACCCTTTTAAAATAAATATTATATATTTATTATTAATATTTCGTATCGACCATGTCCGGAATCGAACCCGAGACCTCTCGCATGGCAGGCTAACGCGCTGACCATTACACCACGAGGCCGACAACATTATTATTTATTTAGCTTGCATTAATTTTTATTCTCAAATAGTAAATAAAGGCTTTTGAATATTCACTTCTCACTTAACTGTTTATATATTTGGGGGTTTAGGATTACAAAAAATACAAAAAAAGTTTTGCATCCCTGTGTCGATAAACCCCGAAATATGATTACGACATTGCTGAAGCTGACTCGACTCACAATACATATTTTTGTAGATACCTCCTGTGATAACTAAACCCCCGTATTGTGGTATGTGCTATAAACATACACTACAATGGCTAATTATTTCCTACTAACTTTATAATAGTCATGATTTATGAATAACTATGATTGAAGTTACAACTATACACATTTATTTATGTAACAATTATAGTCAGCGTTATTTTAAGGCTATTAGACTGATGTGAATCTCGAGAAGAATTTATATTCAACAAATGCATTTTATAATGGTATATAATAATCAGTGACAGCCTGCTATTACATATTTATCTTATTAGAGAAATGTGTCCACAAATGTGTGATATAAAAAGCTATGTCTCGGCATTATGCTTGTTCCCTGCAGCGAATATTATGGCAGTTAGTCGGGTCTCAGGGCCCGGCCCGGAGTGAGAAGCCTAAGGCCGCGGCCAGCCCTTGGTGGCTTGGAAGGTCCTCACTTCGGTGGACGTGAACGTGGAGAGATGTTGGTGATCAGCTGCAACGAAACATTTCGATTAATGTAAGTTAAGAGCGTACAAACAACAAACAGCAGCAAGGAAACAAAGATTTGTAAAGGTAAGTGCTGCAATGGCGAGCCGTGTTTTATTTTATAGGTAATCTACAAAAAATGATCATTAATTTATATCTACATATAAGTGATGAATATAAAAAAAATTTAAAATAATGTATTTTTATAGAATGAAAAAACCTATCTCCTTTGATAACAAAATAGACGATATTAATTTCGATGTAGTCAAGTCTATTAAGGACCTCGGAGTTATCATGGACTGTAAACATACCTTTAATGAACATATTGATACTATGATTAACAAGTCACTAAAACTCTTGGGTTTTGTTAGCGGGACATCTAGTGACTTTGCAAATATGTTCATGGTTAAAACACTATATTGCTCACTTGTTCGTCCTCTTTTAGAATATGCATCCGTGGTCTGGTCTCCCTTCTATGTAGGCCGGATAAATCATATGGAATCGGTGCAACATCGTTTGCTAAGAAAATTAGCATGGATGATTGGCCTCGAGAGGGGAGACTACACTTACGGAGAAAGGAGTCAATGTTAAAAATCTCAAGTCTACAAAAACGTAGAAATAACATTGACTCCATATTTATGTTTAATTTACTGAATGGCTTAATTGATGTACCATCGTTACTGGAGCAAGTGGCATTCAATGTTCTGATCCGCCAGTTGCGAAACAATAATGTGCTGTTCCTCGATCAACACAGCACAAACTATGGCTTGCATGCACCAATGTCCAGATTGTGTCGTATTATAAACTCGAGACAAGATCTGGACTTTTTTGATGCAAGTCTTAATAGATTTTAAAAATCACTAAGATAGACCGGATCCTGTCTTGAGGTAGTAATTTTATTTTTTTTTGTCCTAGCTTTAATTTTATTTTATTAGTGCCTATATTTATTATGGACTGCATAAGTCTGTCAAATAAATAAATATAATAATAAATGACTATTTTTTTGTGGTTCTGTGAAAATCCACTCAACCAAAAATTATTATTAACCATGCAATAAACGTAGCTTAATTCTACTTTGTTTTAATACAATACTTGTACAAAAGTTTATCAACAAATGCCAGAATAACATTCAGCAGTAACTCTGTCAACACTGAGCACTGGTCGATTCCTTTTAAAATGAATAATGCCAAAAACGGCCACAGCGAACTCCACATGTCCTATGTGATACATAATATGTCAACGGTATCCTGTCAAACAAAAATAGTCCTTCGGAAATAATGTTCGAAATACTAGTTTCCAAATAGAGAATCTTCAAATAATATTTGTAACCTGCAAGCTTGTTTTAGTATTAAAAAAGCTGACTTGTTTAAAAAAAGATGTAAAATATAGTGAACAAGCTGAAAATACTCAGCTGTGTATTATATGTACCTTGCTGCTGGCCTTGCCTCCGAATCGGTCTCGGAGTTTGCTCATCCTCGTCGTCTGTATTCTCACCATCATCCATCTCGTGGGTTGCCCACCGTTCCGTGAACTCGCTGGCAGAGCGAACCAGCGATGGCTGGCTCAAGGAGCGCTGCAAGGAGCGTTGACTCAGTGTCCTGCAATAAGTGGCATTGTTGGTCAAAGTTTTATAAATACCCCTATTCAAACCTTGTCAAGTTTTTTTCTTCAATAGAGTGATTCTGGGAATAGAGTGAGTTTAAGAACTATGATTTTCTTTTCGGCTTGATAGGTTTGAATTTTTTTGTATAGATGTCTGTATCAGGATGTTCTTAAAACATGCATAATACCGTGCAAAGAATGGCCGGTGGGCGGGTGGTAATGGCTCTGGTTTTCTCGATTAAACTTGTTTCTCCTGGTTTTATGCTAGTATTACTTTATATTTTGTAAAAAAGAAGTTCAAGTTTGTACCTGGGCATCCTGAAGTCGTGTTCGGCATCGCTGTCAGTATCGTAGAACCTCGCAGAGAGGGCCATCCCCATGGAGGCTTCGGACTGGCTGTCTGCATTGTCCATCCGAGCGTAGTCCACCATCATCTCCGACATGGATCTGAATACAAAACCAGCTGTCAACAACGAGAAAGGGCAAGAGCCTTTTGCAATTTAAACTCTAAATATTTTTAAATGTGGTGTTTGTGGCGAATGCTGCGGATTCCGTGAACAGCCAGACGTACGAATATATCTATACTCCAGGAACTAGGCATAAGAAAAAGACTTACATCCATATGTGAGACAAGAATCCTGCAGTATTTTTTCCAGTAGAAACTTCGATAGTTAGGAGAAAACTATCCTCCTGGGACATGTCAAAGGACATCAAGGTCGCTTGGACGTCAACTGACAAAATGGAGCGGCTTTACTAGTCACAAAATTATCACTGACAAATGCCTGCAGAAGAACACAAGACCGTTCCAGATGGAGGGGGACTGTCCCAAACCCTAGATAAAGCTATTCAATTATAGAAATTGAAAGAATACATTTTAAATTGATTCTTTTTGACATTCCACCTTTTTCTTATTCTCAGAGGTGGGGGTCAGTACAATGCAAGCTCCTGACATCACTGCGAGCTGTGAAGATCTATTGTGACGAGTTCCGTGAATGGTTCTCGCCACTCCAAGCCCATGAAGTCTATGAAGATCCTGGCTACTGTGTGAAAGGCGAGAGTTCTCATTTTGCTAAATCTCCCTCCATGCCCAGATCCATTAAGTATCGGGCTATTAGGTAGGGGCGAGCTCTTAAACATCCTCAGGTTTAACCAGAGGTCCTCCGAGGATGAGGCTCCTTTTATGATGTAAAGCATCACATTCACACATAATGTGTATAGGTATATATCTCATCTCACAGCAGAACCTACATCTAGAAGTTTCAGAAAGGTTCATTCTAGCGAGGTGTTTATTCAATCTGCAGTGCTCTGTGTAGGCTCTAATGATATCCCTCACTTGGTTTCAGCTTCATTAAGTTTCATTATGTCGAAAGCAAACTTTTGCGAGAACCCTTTTATTAGTTATTTTTTATTACACGTGAGTCCCGGTGTATTGTGAAATTAGCGAAAGAAACAACTTTACTAATTATGATAAAATTATAAATAAATTTATCAATGACACTTCTTGGTTTAGTTTGACTTTTTTATTATTCTGACCAACGAGCGCTTTCGCCTAAGTAGGCATCTTCAAGACTGGTGAATTGTTTACAACGTTTACAGATGTTATACTATTCTTAACATATTTTGGAGACAAGAAGATCAAATAAGTATTTTAACAGGGGACAGAAAACATAAATATTTACAACTTTAGTCCCTAAAATATAGCTTGACTAGAATGAATGACAGCTGTCAAACTAATTTCATTAGTGATGGGAAATTACTGATCACTGATCAAATCGATTTTATCAGTTATTTCATGCAATCATGAAACTCTGTTTCCGAAAATTAATATAAAAACGCAAAAACAAGCCTATTATAGTGTGTTTAACACAATTGTTCACCAAAAAATGAGACATTTATACTTTTTTCATGAACAACATCAAATGAACTATTTTTTTATTCGATCAATTTACATTGATCAATTTGTCCCATCTCTAACGTTTTTGCAAAATGATGTAACCTTGCAAAAACGTCGTTAATAATTAGGTTTATTTTAGTTTTCTTATAGTTTTAAAGCTGATTTTATAAATTAATGTTTATTTATGTTTCGAGAATTGTATTAAAAAAATAAATTAACACGCCAGATACAAATGATTTTTCGTGTGTCAATATAAATAACTCCTTTGAAGTTACTACAAAGTTATGTCGTCACTTTTTCTGACAACTGTCATTCTAATCATGTTACATTTTAAGGACTATATTTTGCTAAACAGTTCATTTTTGGACCGAAATTGGGATTAAGCATTTATTATTTAAAAGGTGGGAAAAGAACACAAAACAGAACGCAAAATACAACAGAGTAAACGTTGTAAACAATTCACCAGTCTTGAAGATGCCTACTTAGGCGAAAGCGCTCTTTAGTCAAAATAATTAAAAAGTAAAACTAAACCAAGAAGTTTCATTGATAACTTTATTTATAATGTTATCATAATCCATTAACTATGGAGTTTTAACAAGAAATATCAACGAAAAACATCAATATTACAACATAACTGTCGCTGTACTCGCACAGGGTCGGGAGAGAGCTGTGGCTGACTAGTTAGGATAACAGTTCGGGGTGCGTACCTCATGTCCTGGTGGTCGCTGGATCGCGATGGGCGAGAGAATCCGGTGCGCCCGCTGGCCGGGGGAGCCACAGAGGAAGCGGCGTCACTGTCGCTGTACTCGTACAGGGTCGGGAGGGAGCTGCGGCGGGAGCGAGTGTCCCAATCTGACTTCTTGCGATAACGACCGCCCTAGGAGGTAAAAACATATTTATTAATACATACTAAGTTATATTTACATTCTTCAATAGCATATTGAGGATTGATTGATACGCTTAATCTCTGACCTATTTTGAAGAGGGGGAGAAAAAGATTTTAAAAATTTTCTCTGAATAGTCCCCATAGACTTGTTTGCAATTTTGAGCAATGCTCCAACACTTTTATAACTTCCTGGTAGAATATCAATATCACACTCAAAAATGTTGACCGCTACATGAAAAAAAAATGTTCCCAAACTGTTCGTACCATTACGATGGCTGTCTGTTCTGCCCAATCAACGCTCTCTAGGAAACCTGCGCTGTCTAATAATAATAATAATATTTGTCTGATTTATATAGCGCCATTTTTGTAAAAAATCACCCCAAGGGCGCTTTACAATTGTATACCTAAACTTACATTCTAACTTAACTAAAGTGATATATTATATTTCCAGATTTAAAATTGAGGGTATGATAGTCTAAAGAAGTGGGATTTTAGTTGGGATCTGAACTGACCGGGACTGTCGATGATTCATAAGTTTGAAGGCAATTGGTTCCAGGCAGAGGGGCCGGCAGCGGCAAAAACACGATCTTCAAATCTAGTGTCCTCTTCCTGAATCAAATGCTGACCTAAGAATAGATTTTCTTTGACATGTATTTTCCCTAATACAAAGGTCCGATAGGTATTTTGGAGCAATTTCATGAAGGGATTTGAATACTGTCCAGCAAAGCTTGTATTTTATTCTCTCTGGGCTTTTTAACCAGTGCAAATCTCGAAGATGTTGTGAGATGAGAGAATATTTTTGTACTCCCGTAATAAGCTTTGCTGCTGCATTGAAAACAGATTGAAGTTTGTTAGTTTGATATTTTGGGAGATTTGCGTATATTCCATTACAGTAATCTAGACGCGAAACGACATAAGCATTTACAAAAGCTTTAGTTGCATCTATAGGAATATTTATCCGCACGGATTTGATCTGTCGGAGGACGGAGATGGAAGAAACCAGCACTATTGACCTGAGAATGAAGAGAAAGATCTGAATCTAAATGAACACCCAGTAGTTTAACATTTATACTAGGGGTAAGATCACAACCTGTGATTGAAATTGGAGATCGGTCTAAAAGGTGTTGTCGCTTTTTTGTCGCTGTCAATAGAAGCTCAGTTTTAGATGGATTGAGTTTGAGTCTGTTTGATGACATCCAGTTGTTGACGGTTTGGATGCATTGAGACACACGATTTTTTAAATTGTTT
Organism: Micrasema longulum; assembly: GCF_059751315.1. Classification (NCBI taxonomy): domain Eukaryota; kingdom Metazoa; phylum Arthropoda; class Insecta; order Trichoptera; family Brachycentridae; genus Micrasema; species Micrasema longulum. Next base: position 11,298 of record NW_028280143.1, on the reverse strand, counting down.
ATATCTTGAGGAGAGCAGTAAAAATAGATTTGTTGGTCATCCGCATAACTAGTTTGTAGACAACGTTTTATATATTTATTAATGGACTTGGTCTTTTAAAAAAAATGGCAAACACAAATCTATATAAATACATCAGACACAATTGAAATAAAATTCAAATTAAGAAAATTAAAGCTAGGAAAAATTTATTTTAACAATAATTACTACCTCAAGACAAATCTGGTCTATCTTAGTGATTGTTTAAATCTAGAAAGACTTGCATCAAAAAAGTCCAGATCTTGTCTCGATCGGGACATTGGTGCATGGTTAATATCAATTAAAGGCGTCACCCGGCCACCAGGAGATAACAGACAGATCTCTCATAATATGGACTCCAGAAATCAATTCAGAACACATAGTATTGGAGTTTTACCTACCATTAAAACTCTTATTATGTTTCTATTAATTTCTGGAGTCCAGGTAACACCTACCTGGTGCATTATGAGCTTTATGAAAAAACAAAATCCACGGATGACCGGGATACCAAATTGGCGGAAACGGACAGAGCGACCATAGATTAAGACATTGACCCAGGAATAGACGATACGAAACCACAGACAACGGGAAAGAAAATGAACGCTTCTCTAAAAAAACTATGGTTTGTGCTGTGTTGATCAAGGAACAGCACATTATTATTTCACAACTGTTTTAATCAAGTCATCGCCCAATATATAACAGGGGTCAGACGATGACACCGCTCTCTTAGGAAACCATAGCTTGAGCGGTGTTTTTTCATTTGAATACTTATTTTCAAAAAATACAATAAAACAAATAATGCCAAGTGTTAGTTTACCTTGGGTTTGTCGTTGGGAGGCGCGAGGATTCGCAGTATGACCTCCCACTTGTGCTGGGGGAAGAGCCCGCTGTAGCGCCGGTCCTCACTGAGCCTCTGGAAGTCCTCACGCTGTGAGCACTGGGACAACTCGGTCCGCAGCTCTGAGCTGGTGGTGATGATCTGTCTCCAGCGCTTTTGCTCCTCAATAGTCAGGATCTCATGCTCCGAGTACTCGGTGCTCATCTGCTGAGGATGGGAAAGATTGAAAAAAGATATTTTATGGCATATCCAGACATTGTAAATAGAGATTTGATGGCGTATCCAGACATTGTAGATAGGGATTTGATGACATATCCAGACATAGTCTATAGAGATTTGATGGTGTATCCAGACAGTGTAAATAGAGATTCGTTGGCATATCCAGACATTGTAAGTAGAGATTTGATGGCGTATCCAGAAATTGTAAATAGAGATTTGATGACATATACAGACGTAGTAAAAAGAGATTTATGGTGTATCCAGACAATGAAAATAGAGATTTGATTATATATAGAGTCATTGAAAATACAGATTTAATGGCACATCTAAACATTGCAAAAAAGAGTCTCATATCTGGTTACCTCTTCGGGCCTCAGGACGCGAATGAGGACATCCCAGTTGGGCGGCACCTCGGCGGACATTGTGGAACGCCTGAGCTCCTGGTCCTCGGAGTACAGGTGGCTGGACTCTTCCTTGTACAGGGGATTGCTGGCGGGCGGCAGTTCTGGCAGTTGCGGCAGGACATTGCCAACAAGATTAGGAGAGTACAGCTGTGGACCCGTGGACCCTAGAAAAAAAAGAGAACATTCAGAGTTTTTATTTTCAACCAGCTAACTTGTTGAACGTTGAGCTATCTTAATTCATTCAACAAAAGGCCTAGCCATGCAGTTGAATGGCGGAATTTAATAACAAGCCTAGTTGCTCAATTGAGTGTCTCATTTAGCTATTTGGCGGCGACATCTATAAAGCATAATGTCATTTGATACTTTATTTTTATTGTTTATTAGATAGGCACCAACATATTAACTTACTATGCCATAAAACTCTTTTATTTTAATTTTATTCCTGTCGTTTAAAAGCCCACTGGAATAGATGATAAATTAATATCTTTAATCTTTGCAAATTTGACCACATAACTGAAGACCGCACACAACTACACTGGCTCAGCATCAGGCATAGAAGAAACATTCAAATTCTATCACCATTTCACAATATGTTATATTTATTTATACTTTTACAATGTTTGTTTTTTTTTATACACCAAACACCCCCTCACTGGGGTGTCCCGTGCGGGGGAAACATTTTACAACAAGTGAAACATGCTTTAAATTAGTTATTTGACATAATAAGAAAATAAAAACGTAATTAATCTAATTAAACTAATTATCATTAACATAAAAAGCAATTTAAACTAAAATAATCATAAAAAACACAACCAATTCATATAGACCTGTAGACCAAATTTCATAAACAGTACACAAATTTGACCTATTTGGCTTGATCCACTCATCGATCCGTGCGCAACCCACCTCCACTATCCATTTCTTAATAGCAATTTTATATTGTGAGTACTTACTAATTTTCCTTATGGACAATGGAAGTAGATTGTACACTTTAAGCGAGTAGTAGGCCAATCCTCTTTGACCGAAGGTTGTATTAATTTTTAATTGTTTTTGCAGCATCAGTGTGGAGTATCTAGCAGTGGCGAATGGTGATTTTATTTACAGGTAAGCCATAAAAAAATATCATATATTTATAATATAAGTAAATTATACTATAAATTGATATTTTTCTGTGGTTCTGTGTGATACAACAACTCTCATCCATGAAATCAACTCAAACTATGTAACTTCGTGATATATTATATTATATAGAAATATTATCCATCACTTTCATATATAATTCATCAAAAAATAAATCAAAAATACCACTATGAATCCAGTCGATATTACGTATTCAATTTAAATATCAACTGGGCGCATTGTTCTAGTAATTAATAGTGCTAAAAATGGCCGCGTGGAGCGCTTTATATCCTGCAATATGACGCATAAAAGTAATTATCGTCATATGTCAAAAGTACCATCTCAAAGAAAAATAGTCCTTAAGAAACAATGTTTGAAATACTGTTTTCCAAATCAAGAATCTTCAAAAAATTTGTGTAATCTGCAAGTTTAATCTAGGAGAAAAAACCTGCACTGGGGTTAATACATTCAAAATATAGTATACTTATTTGTATAAAAAAATAAGCTGGAATAATCGGCTAGTTTCTTAGCTCACCGCAGGCGCTGGGCGCACTTCATTAAAACTTATATTTATATTAGGATAAAAATACAAATGGTGGAAATGATTTAAAATAAATGTTAATTATTTGTTTGTTTTTCTGTAAATAAAGTTGCAATAAAACAATATTATGATTAGTCAAATAAAGTGGTAAGCTGCGCATAATCGCTTCTATACACGGTTCGCCCCTGGTATCTAGTAACTATTGTATTTGTGTAATGAGTTATGGAAGGTAGATAATAATGTCTGTGTGCGTACAGTAACAGAGCTTTTACATAAAGTTGTTTTACAGATGTTACATTAAGATTTACGAATATACCGAGGGAGCTAGTTCTGTCTGATTGCTCTTTATCTGATAGAGCTCTTCTAACCTCTATCACAACATGAGCTATCTCTTAATACAAGTAACGAGAGAATACCCATTCATCGCTCTAATTTTTTTGCCTCCTTATTCACAGTAGTAGCTGCTTAATTGTGGAATTATCTACCCACTAATGTCACAGACACCTTCTTTATTCAAATTTAAATCACAATTGAAATGTCACTTCCTGAATACTTAAGTTATTCTTTTCTCTTTCCTCCCTCTTTTCTCCCTCTTTACACCCCCTCTCTTCACAGTGTGGTGTAGATATTTAGTCGATTCCCATTTCTAAAAAATATATGCACAGGCACTGACCGATATAGTTGAGCGGCGGCAGCGGCGCGTCGGATCGCGAGGCCACGGTCATGGCCGAGGCGCTGGACACGTCGGAGAAGTCCTCCCAGCGCGGGTCCTCCTGCGGGAAGTGGCGGATGGTGACGTCCCAGTTGGCGGGCGGCGGCGCGGGCGCGCTGCGGTACTCCGTCACCAGGCGGCGGTGGCGCTCCACGTCCGCCACGGTGCGCCGCTCGGTGATGGTGCGCAGGAACACGTCGTCCACCATGTGGGCGGTGATCTCCGGCTTCCTGGATCGAGGAATCGACACTTTAGGAATTCCATAAATGACAACAGAGTAAGATGAACATGTCAAGAGTGGGAATAATCGGCGTGCGGGCATGAGAAGATGTATGAATGTAGAGGAAGCAAGGTATGTATGCAAAGGCAGAGTGATATGGCGTTCTATCCTCTCTGCCTACGCCTACGGAAAACGGCGTGATGGTTTGTTGTTGTTGACAACAGAAGGTGCTGTCAAAAAAGAGATCGTTCTCTTTTCCACGCCGACAGCCTCCAGAGTACCATGTGATGTTTAAAGCCTATGACACAAGCTAACAGGGCACTGACACTAGGTATTTTATGTACTTATACAGTCCAACACCTTCGCCTTATATTTTTCAAAAATTTTACAATGCAAACATACGTGCATCCAGCTTAAAGTATTTCTCCAAACTAACAAATAAATCATCATTCCCTTTTCGCATCTAATGGTGCATAGGGCTATGCGTTGGTACATCAATCGCAGCATATATTGATCATTTTTGTTGCATGAAGGTAAGGTGATCAGTCTTACGCTTCAGGTACCAACCAGGGACTATGAAATATTCTAGTGTAAAAACACCCTTTATAAATATTTCATATCAACCATGTCGGGAATCGAACCCGAGACCTCTTGCATGATAGGCAAATGTGCTGACCATTACACCATGAGGCCGACCAAAGACCACAGTTCTGTAAATTTACTTTTTTTGCATCTGTTTCCATTTCTGCTCCATTATGACAGTTTCGTTGCACCCCTTACTATCCAATCATCAGTAATATTTCATCTGTTGGAATGAAGCGAAGAACGTTTCTAATGTCGGACTCTCAAGTTAAAAATTAATTAAAGAAAGGTTACCTGGCCGGAAGGATAGGTGTTTCGGGCATGGCTTCCAGACTTTCCAGCTGGAGTTCTTCTTCCCGGATCTGCGCTGGAGGCAATGGGGCTGGACGCTACAATTTTTTTAATTTAAATTAGATTATTCAGCGTCGTAGCTAGGGGCTGCCAGGCGGGCGGCTGCCAGGGGCGCGACCCTCATAATGTAATGCTGATCTTTGGCTCTTTTGACTAATGAGTTTGCCGACCACTGCCCTAGGGGTTTAAATCGAGTCCTGCCTACAAAAATTAGGACTGACTCAAAATATTGTTGATCAAACAAACTGGTCAGAGAAGTCTTTTTTTTAATGCTTTCAGGCGTTGCCTAGTATGTAGGTGAAATAATTCAGTCAAATGAATCTCACCCGCATAAATAAAGGTTTCAGCCCTATATCTTACCAAAAATCAATAAATGGAAGAGTTGAAGAAGTATGCATGTTTAAATATAAGAAATGAATAAATAAATAACTCACCAATGTTTTGAGTATGTCCAAATGTTTGCAGACTGGCCGAATTTTCTCCCTAGGGAGTTATTTAGATCTAAATTTGTTGCAACAGAGAGCGAAAATATTTTTGATAAGGGAATATGGAAGTTTTTTCAGGCATTGGTGAATTGGTTCAGCCGGATGAATCTCACCCTCACGATAAAGGTTTCTGCTCTTTTTGTCAAGTCAATAGATATAAGAGTTGTGGATGTTTAAACATGGGCAGAGTGGTGCATGTTCTGTTTTTGTGCTGCAGAAGAGAGCTGTTCGAGCAATTTACAATATGAGTCCCCGAGAATCACTCAGAGATATGTTTTAAAAAAATCAATATATTGACAGTCACATGTCAATATATCTATAAAAACTTAATGTATGTGCATAAAAATATTGTTGATTTTAAAAGAAACAGAGATTTCCATAGCTTCAACACTAGAAATAAAGATAATTTATTAAACTAAGATTGGTGATTATTGCTTTTAATTTATTGATTTCAATTCGTTTGATATGTTTAATTTACTGATTATTGATTTATATTTTAGTGATTTATATTTTTTAGTTATAATTTATTTATTGACGATTATAAGAGATTCAATGAATCCTACATATAAAGAATAATAATAATAATAATGCAGTGTGTAAAGTGGCCATTTAAACCAGCCAATGACAGGTCATAAGCCCTGTAAATGCATAGACTCCCATATTCCCTTCTCAAAAATGTTTTCCTTCTCTGTTGCAACAAATTAAGATCTAAATAAATAACTTCTTCGTCTATAAACATTTGAACATACTGTAAATATTTCATATTGACGCGTTAGTAATAACTACATAGCTTTACCTTGACAGAGAATAATTTGCTGTGAGAGTCGTCAACCAGCTCAGTGATGGAGTGAGTATCGGTCATCTCTGTGTTGAGAGATGCTAAAGATCTTGGCCTCCTCACTGGTTCCATCTCCTCTGCGGCTTCCCATTCCTAAAATAAGTCATTTTATAACAATTGTTTCACAGAAATAAAATATTTATTTTAACCAAATACTTTATAGTCCTAACGCTCCTTTATACCTCTGTGAAAAATTAAAATACTAATCAGTTTACGGTTTACCTCTTTGATCTTATTCTCAAACCACCCTCCCAACTCACATCCACAATTCCTCAAATCTCTTTAACTCGTACATAAATATAATTTAAATATTTGCATAAATCAAAAACGCAAACCCTTCGTCTATACGTCCAGAGCAATAGGGTCGTCGATGGTTGGAATAAGCTCCCACAAGAGTTGATCTCAATGTGTAGTCTTGATGAGTTCAAAAATGGACTAGATTTGTTAGGGAAAAGTTCAAGTGGGCCAGCAACTAACTTTCATTAAAATAGGTGAAATCAGCTTTAAGCTGCGCGCTTAAAATTAATAATATCATAATACCTGAGCATTCTTTCTAACGATGCGAGAATATATAGGAGGTTGCTGGGCCACTCTCTTAATGGGGCCCATTGGCGGTGCGGGGGGTGGTGGGGGTGGCTCCTCTCTCTGTTCCTCAATTGTGGACAAATTCCTGTCAGACCTGAAACACAAAATCACTCCATATTAATGATACGATGGGCCACCATTAAATGCAATGTGTCCACTAGCGGATTCGGCACTTCGAATCCCGCAGTCTCTGGTGATGTGAGGATTGCTGCTTAAGTTTTGAGATAGACAAGTAAAAACGAATATTTATAAACGAAAATGGCTTTTTATTTTTCAAAATATTCTCCTTGAAGATCAATACACTTTTGCATGCGTTTGAACCAATTTCCGAAGCACTTTTTCCAGTCCGATTGAGGTACCTCCAAAACATGTGATTTGAACGTATCAACCGCTTCTTCAGGCGTCGAAAAACGTTGACATCGCAATTTATTTTTGATATGCTGGAATAAGAATGACCCATCAATTTTATGTTTTGAATGCTCAAAAATTCACTTGTTTGAGTTGATGTGTGACAGCTTGCATTGTCGTGGTGGAGAATGATTTGTCTTCTGCAATTGGCTTCCGTTATTTTTCCAAACATTTCTGGCAAACAAATGGTGGTGTACCATTCAAAATTGACCGTTATATTAATAATCATTTTTTTACCATGTCAGGAATCGAACCCGAGACCTCTTGCATGGTTGATAGGCAAACACGCTGACCATTACAACACGAAGCCGACCAATATATACACAAAATATATACAAATACGGTTACTTCTATTTTTGAATATCTTTAGATTTTTTATTTTCTATTGAATATTTTTGGTTGGTTAGAAAAAAATGCCATTTGGCAATGTACAATTTGCATTATGTATAAAAAATTTAAATAAATTAACGATATAACATCAAGTATATATTATATAAATATAACATAACAGGGTATGTCATCTCCAAGCACAAGAACTTACCTCTTTTTTTACAGAAGAAAATTTACTTTATTTCATATATAATATTATATTTTCTGAAGAACTCGAAGGGATCTAGAAGGAATAAAAAATTAACTCGAATTAAGTACGGAAATTGGGTCTGACCTAACACTCGTAGAATCGCTCATCCTGTCTGGCGGAGGAGGCGGTGCCTTGCGCACTCGCACCTGGACGTCGAAGGCGGGAGGTGGCGGCTGGCGCATCGGCATCACCATGGCATTGGACATGTGTACCTCGTGAGAATCTCCGTACCCTAAAGAAAAACATTCAACATTAATGTCTATTCCACAAGTAGTAATGAGGAAGTTCAGGGGTTTTTATCATTTGTTAATAGACTATCAGACTAAGCCAAAATCAAAAAAATAATGATTTTGGTATAGTATTGTAAGGTTCAAAGTTCATTGATTGATGACACACACACACATGCTAAATAAATTCATCTGTAGCTCCACAAATAACTACCGACGTGCTTTAAAACATGCTAAGCATTTGAGCGATCACAATGAACAATAATGAACATGTTTAAGTTATCACAGTCATAAGTCAACGCTCGTGTCGGTTTGTTTTTTGTTTTCCTCATAAATAAATACAGTTCACTGGCGAAAAATCGCCATTTACTGTAAAAAATAATACAATATATTGCATTTGCAAAATAGTAAGGAGTATCTAATACAAAAAAGTGAAAATTAAATTACAATTACTATGGCGACTGCTATTCTTCCATTTGGCTTGCCAACCGCTGGCTAAATGCGATGAATAGCATGATAAATAATAAATAAAAATAGCAGTTTTGGAATATTTTCCATATTTACACTGGTGAAATTCAAATATGTGATTGCGCAGCAGGATTATTTGCGAAATGTAAATGTTTTGACATTTAATATTCGGTGTTCACGGATGTTCCATTGTGATCGCGAATACAATAAACAACCATGGAGAGAAATTGTTATCACATCGATAGTTGTTTGTGATTGAGCTACTGAAATTACAGTGCAACGACCGATGAAGTGAACCACTCTCTACCCCCCAGAGAAGATTCAAAATAGCACCCAAGTGTAGTTACTGGGAACATAATAAACTTATTCCTTTTTTAGTATATTTGGATTCATTAACTTATTTCCTTATAAAAATGTTCAATATGACGAAATGTGATGAACGAAACATGGCAATAAGATTCGACAATTTTACATCTACCCGGCCGGGAATCATGGTAGGCGAACGTGCCAACCGCTGCACTACAACGCGGACTGATTTCCGCTCGAATCAAAAATACTCGCCGCGGATTCCGATTCAATATCACAAACAGAACTGTATTTTTCATCCGCCCAGACATGGACAAACATACACAAATCAACAGCCACCTAAAGGAGATAGTTACTAAACTGACCATATGCACAGACAAATATGTCTATTATGTGCTTAAGCCGTATTTATGTTATGTTACCTTCGCTGTGAGCACTATCGCTGACTTCCCTCATAGCCGACGGGAGTGACCTGGTGTCCACATCGATCTCCACCTCCGAATGTGACTCGCTGGGGTAGTCTGAGGGGATGGTGTCCGAGCTCGGTGGAGGACCTTCAGATCCTGAGGAGCTGGCATGCTGCAAGGGAGCATGAGCGCGGGGGATCTTTACTCCTTCGAACACAGACAGGTTTCCTGGAAATAAAATGCGTGGTATTATTTATATTGAGAGTGTTGACCTAGTGAAATTTGTGACCAAATGAGTTCCTGGGCCTCGATTGCAACGGGAAGTTAAGGACGTCATACCTTCACCAAGACGGTATCGTTAGAGACGAATTCTATTGAGCGATTACAAAGATACACTACCGACAGCCCACCTTGAAGTTTTGAGTCGGTATATCGATATGTACCAAGGGAACGTGTAAGCCACAGTACACATATTTACCCAATAAATTGACATACCTTCATTATGACCTCATAGTTGAAGATAAATTTTCCCGAGCGATTATAAAGATACATTACCGATCTCCCCACCATCAAATTGTGAAAAAAAAGGTATATTATAAATTTTTAATCTAGAAAAAAATTACATAAAATAGATGCTTACATAAACGAAGAATGACTAATTGAAATTGAACATGTTAAGTATTTAGGACTAACAATAGACAGACAATTGACATGGACAACTCACATCAATAATGTAATTAGCGAAATAGCAACATTATCAAGCCTTTTTTCAAAAATCAAAAACTTTGTTCCGAAAATGGAAAAATTCTTATGCATGAAGCCATTCTCAAATCTAAAATATGTATATGCAACAACTATGGGGAACAGGAAACCAAAATGACATAAATAGACTACAATGACAGCGAAATAAATTGTAACTCTTTAAAAAAACTAGACAATTCAATGTTAATGAACTTTTGTAACTAGAATCTTTAAAATTTATTCATAAGTTAGCAACGGATATTATTATTGAAAAAGAACTAAAACTTGAAAAAAATTGTAATAAACATGGACATAATACAAGAATATCAGAACAATTTCACATACAACATTCCACAACAAGACAAGGACAATCGAAACTAAAAAACCAGGGACTGAAATTATACAATAAACTACCAGACAAAACTAAACAAAAGACTCGGACAAACTTTTCAAAAGGCGTAAAATATGTAATTATTAACAACAGAGTCTAAATAGAAAATGACATAATTATTTTGTAAAATGAATGTAATAATCCGTTAGGGTAAATAAATAAATTTCAAATAAAATAAAAAAAAGTTTTGATGTCAGTCGGTTTGAATCGACGGGTCTAGTATCCCTTGATATGCATAGCTACGCATTAAAAGTGACAAAAAACTTGTTGCACTGACCAATATTTCCTTTAATTACAATTTATTTAAATTTGTAATCATTATGAGGTTGGCACATTTTTCTTAACACATTTTCATAAATGTCCAAAAAATGTTTTTACGTTTTTAGGTTTTTAATTTAATATTAGATCATAAAACAATTATTTGATTTGTTTTGAGGTATTTTTGAGGAGATGAGGGTGTCAGCTACCGGTGGCCGACACGGCCCAACTGGGATTCCTCGGTGTCGGCCAACAGTGGCTCAACGTGTTAAAAGCCTATTTAAAATATGAAAGAAATAATGTAAATAATAAAATAATAATAATAATAATAATAATAATAATAATCAAAATGTGTATCCGAATAAGTGTATATTTTGTTTGTCTGTGCTCTATATTAATTTGCTAAATATTATAATATATAAAAATGTAATTGCCTAGCTTGGAACGGGGTATGTACCCTTGTTAGCTGGGCAAAGTGAATATGGAATTGTATTTTGATAAAGAGTGTGAATAAATAAATAAATAAATAAATAAATAACTAAATTTTGAAGTCGAATTAAATTCTGACATAAATGTAAGTTTTGAATCCAAACTGCTAGAAGA
>NW_028280141.1:0-63700 GCF_059751315.1 Micrasema longulum | reverse complement strand
CTCGTGTTGGAGAGGGTTCAGAAAAAAATTCTGAGGTATCTCTACATGAGGGAGTATGGTAGTTATCCGTGGCTCTATCCCACTGGGTTCCTCTTGGGTATGCTTTGGACCAATAGTTTGCAACTTAGAAGGGATGGGTCTACACTGACCCATTTTTTCAGACTGTTAAGGGGTTTCATCGATAACTCGGCCATTTTAGAGAGTATCAATTTTTATGTTCCTGGTGGCTATCTCCGACAGCGTCAGCACAGACTGTTCTACCTCCCGGTTTCCAGAACCAACCTGCCTCTGGTCATGCCGATCGGAAGAGCAGTCAAGCAGCTGAACATTATCACTTTGGAGATCGACATCTTTTACATTAGTGAAACTATGTTTAAGAGGCAAGTACTCTTGCTATTATAGAGTATTATACCTTGATAAAGTCGAACCATTGCTCAAGGGTTCTTGGTTCGATAAAAAAATTCTAATTTAACGTCTTAAATCCTTTGTTATTTGTTATGTTACTTTGTGAATAAATAATTTGAGTTTTAGATGCCTAGACTTCTATATTACCTTTTCTTAAATGTTCTTCATCTCTGTTGTAATATGTTTATATGTAATGTTAAAACGATGAATATTGTCATAAATAAATAAATCTAAATTTAAAAAAAAAAAAAAGTAAGCTGCGCATAATCGCTAATATGGACGGTTCGCCTCTAATATATTTCACTCCAGGTGAGAAAAGTTACCTTGTAGATGAATGCCGATTGATGGATACAGCATAATCGCTCAAAACAGTAAAATAGTACTGGGTAAGTATCTCGGCAGCCTTGTTCTTAATTGTTGATGTTTGCAACACTCAATCAACAATTGCACAGACAGACGGAACGGCATCTCTGTACGATACTATTATCTTAGAATTTTTCACGACAATTAGTTTTCATCTAATAATCGATGGTTATTGATTTGTCTAAGGTCAGTCGTAATATTCTTAATGTTTACTAAGAGTCATTAAAAAAATAAACTATTAAATATAAATTACTTCGAGAATTCGGAGTTACAGATACGAGTCAAGTGTAAATCGACAGAAAAAATGCTAAGTGCTAAGCTAAGCTAACTGATGCGCCACTCAATCTGAAATTGAGACATGTATATTAGGGTGGGCTGATAATTTTTTTTCCGAATTTTGAAATGAAAGGGGTCTAAAAAGTTGCCTTTTGGGTTACACAGAATGCGAAAAATATTCGATACTACTTTTAGCCCTAAACCAGAGCTTGAAGTTTTCGAAAAAGTCGATTTTTTGGAGTAAACCGGCTGTCATTTCGTATTTAAGGAAGAAAATCACTCTAATTAAATGTTATAATGTGCATTAAATCTTATTAAAAAAGCATCTAAGGGCGTGAGTTGCACTTTGTTTTATAATAAATAGGTAGCATTGTTTTTTATAGGCCATTGTTTTCGTTAATATTAGCCAGGCGCTCGACGGAATTACTTCCGCGGAGTGTAAACATTTTCCATTTCGATAGTTTTAAAGCGCGTTCGAATTTGTAATGTGATTAAGTTATTTCTTTACTAGCACAAAATAATTTTATCAATATAGATAATTAACAAAATGTTCAGACAGTGATAAACTTCAAACCTCGGTTGAAGGCCAAAAGTAGTATGGAATATTTTTTAAAATAATTTTTACGTTCAATGTGATCCAAAATGCAACTTTTTAGACCCCTTTCACTTTGATGTCTAAAAAAATATAAAACCTCATACATCATCGGCCCACTCTAATGTATATAAACATATTACAACAGAGATGAAGAACATTTAAGAGAAGGTAATATAGAAGTCTAGGCATCTTCAGGGTTTATGACCTGTCAATGGCTGGTTTAAGTGGCCACTTTACACACTGTGCAGCATTCACCATTCTGCCCATAATTGAACATCTATATTCCTTCAATAAATTATTTCATCTGTTGATGTTTGTGAAGTTAAGGAGCTGAAACCTTTATTTATGCGAGTGAGATTCATCTAATTGAATTATTTCACTCACTTACTAGGCAACGCCTGAAAATGTTATTTTTCAATTTCTATACTTCTTCATGGACCAGGTGGATTTATAGTGTGTAAAGTGGCCACTTTAACCAGCCATTGACAGGTCATAAGCCCTGAAGATGCCTAGACTTCTATATTCCCTTCCAAAAAATATTTTCTTTCTCTGTTGCAACAAATTTATATGTTCTGAATTCCAAGGTTTTTTTTGACGTTAAGAGGACACGCGATTTAGATATTTTTAACACAAAATTTTGTATTTGATTTTTTTTTTTTAAACTCCTAAATTAAAGTAATTGGTTTATTTAGCTTATCATATGTTTATGTTATTAGCATAAATTTCTAATTGGTCAACTATATTATGAAAATCCACTTTCTCCACTTTTTTCTTCATCCCAATCTTCTTACAGAGCGCATCTTCTCTTTTCTTGCCTGTATACCACTTTGCATGATTATCTGAGAGAGCGATTCCAACCTCTATCTCAACATGGACTATCTCTTCGCTCTAGTAACGAGAGAACCCTTTTTATACCCCTTCACCGCTTTAATTTTCTTGCCTTCTCTTTCACAGTAGTAGCTGCTCGATTGTGGAATATTTGTCCCACTGATGTTAGAGGCATTTATTTACATTTAAATCAAGATTAAAATGCCACGACCTAAAAGTTTGAGTAATTCATATCTCCTTCCTTTTTTCATCTAATCTTCTCTCCTCTCCTCATAGTAAAGTGTAAATTGTTTAATTAATTTTTGTATAAAGTTATAAGGGTAAATTTTTAAGCCAATTTTTGTTTTAAATTGTTGTATAAAAATATAAAATTTTGTTAAAATATGACCATGTACTTGTAATTTTCTCAAACCTAACGGTTTGGGTAGGTAGGAAGAAATTACCTTCGGGCAATATATGCATAAAAGTGTAGATTGAATAAATAATTTTTATTATTTATCAAACATTATTTTCGAATTAGATTGCAAATAAATACCATTTTACGCCATGTTGTTTAAATCCGACGTTTAATCGTATCAAAGTGGTAGAATCGAATTGTGAAAAGTGGAAGTTGGAAACCTTGGACCGCAATCTAAAGTCCACCATTTTGTCACAAAGCCACGGCCCGAACCGATCACATATATTTATGTTACGAATCAATCCACACAGTCTTGAGTATCGGTCGGTGCCATTTATTGACCCATTTCAAATATTATTGGGTGTGAAATTAAGTTATGTTTGTTTTTTTTTATTTAAAAATGAGCACCACCACCAGAAATAAAATTTTCTGCTTTACAAGATACTGTGTTTGCTTTTACGTTACATATTGTCGGGTCAATGCTTAAGCCGCGAATGTGCAAAAATGCCATTTTTTGGGTTTGTAGGTTTGAAGTTTAAAACTGATGTCATAAATAAATTTACATTGTTACTAAACTAGCTTTATTTATTTCACAGAAACAAACAGTTGACAATGATATAATAACATAAAAAAGATACAGTTTAAAGACAGACCAGAGAAGTTTCTAAATAAAAATCATACACATTGAATTGTGTTGTGTGTATTTGTATGAGAGGGAGTGTAGAGGTGTGTATTTGTGTGGGAGTAAGTGTTCAGGTGTGTGAAAGCGTGAGCATCATTAAATACCAAGTAGGAGCGCATCGCAGCCAGAAAGAATGAGTCTTAATTAATTTTTTAATAAATTAAGGGGCGTGTTAAATAAATCAACAGATAAAAAATGCATTATAGTTAAAGCAAGAACTATAGAGGAAAGAGTGTTGTGCATAGTTAGTGGTACAGACTGGCAGGTGGAATAAATACTTATTTGTTGTCACGCGAAAGGGGACATAAAGATTAATTTTGGCAAGTAGGTTTTTGGCTTTATTAATTAATAATTAATATTAATAGCATTATTCAAATGTAGTGCGTCTATTTTCAAGGGAAAAAAATTCATTTTGTTTAGCAGATTGGCTGTACACACTGTAACATTCACCATTCTGCCTACGTTTGAACATATACATTTCCTCAACTCTTCCATCTGTTGACTTTTGTGAAGTTAAAGAGCTGAAACCTTTATCACGTGGGTGAGATTCATCCGGCTGAACCCTACTAGGCAACGCCAGAAAACAATTAAGCTATTTTGTCTACTTCTTCTTTTACCAGGTAGTTAATTCAACAATGTTTTGAGTATGTCCAAATGCTTGCAAAACTGGCTGGATTTTCTCCTTGGGGAGTTATTCATATTTAAATTTGTTGCAACAGAGAAGGAAAACATTTTTGAGAAGGCCTAGTAGGTGAATTGGTTCAGCCGGATGAATCTCACCCACATGATAAAGGTCTCAGCTCTTTTACTTCACAAAATTCAACAAATGGAAGAGTTGAGGAAGTGTATATGTTCAAACGTAGGCAGAATGGTGAATGTTACAGTGTGTAAAGTGGCCACGGAAGAATGATGTCTCTAAGTTTTTTTTTTAATGTCTGAACTTCAGATTATTCCGTCTTCCGCTTGAGGTAACGAACACAATGCTACATCACCGCGAGCGAGAGATTATTTTACCACAGATTTTTAAGAGTTAAAGTGGCTACATCGTATAGTATCCGTTCTTTTTTTGTCAAACTGCGGCCTTAACAACTTATTCAAACATTTCAATTAATTTAAAGATAAGAGTAGGTACCGAGTTATGTTTTAATCTTCAGGAAAAAAACGCATCATAATTTATGAGGATTGAGATAAACAAGATTTTAGAAGTATTTATTACTTACAAATTTATATGGGAATCATAGTCACATACGAATAGAAGAAAAAACATTTAAAATACAACAGTTAAATGGAAAAAAAAATGGTAATAATCTTTAATAAATTCGAACACAAAAAATATTTTTTATTTATTTAAATATTTTGATTAGATTGAAGATACAGGTCCCTTTACACTAAAGATTATATATTTTTTTATGGTTACACATTTACATATTTATTACAGCAATTAAAATTTTGTAATATCCAAGCTTAATAATATATTATAAATTAGAAAGTGAGTTTGTTTGCGCGTGTTTTCGTCCGATCGACGTGATTTTTTGCAATGAGAAGTTGAATAGGCTACTTTTCACCCCGGAAAAAAATAACTCCCTCCGAAAAATCGTTAGTGTAAAAATGAACTTTTCTTTCACGTCGCAACGAAGTGGCAGATTGACGTGATTTTTCGGATAGGAATAGCCGAAAAGCCACCGAGTGTCGAAAGCTACTTTTCATCCCGAAAAAAAAACTCGCTCCCTCGGGAAAAAACCCAACGGTTTTGAATTAAACAATGTTTGAGTATGTCCAAATGCTCGCAGACTGGCTGGATTTCCTCCCTAGGGAGTTTTTCAACACAACAGAGAGGGAAAACATTTTTGAGAAGGGAATATGGAAGTCTAGGCATTTACAGGGCTTGTGATCTGTCATTGGCTGGTTTACGCTATTATTTTATGGTAGGTTTGTATTTATAGTTTTTTTTTTGCATAAATAACTAATTTTCAGTTTAAGGTGAAGTTTTTTAAGTTAGCTTCTAATACACTCAGATACTAATTTCCTAAATTCAGTCTAAATTTAAATGGCATCACTACATAGCCTCTTCTACAAAATTAAAGATTTTACACCGAGAAAGGAAAAATTATGATGTACGAAGCCTATGTCAAAAGTAAATTGAGTTACATGATCGCCTTCTGGGGAACTGGTAACAAGACAGACATAACAAGAATACAAAGACAACAAAATAAAATTCTTAAACTAACATACAACCTACCCTACCTGACCTCTACGACTGAACTGTACAAAAAAACACACGAGTTTGACATTAACTACTTGACTAAAATTGAGACCTTAAAAATTGTGCACAAAATAACACTGGGAAACACACAAGACGACGACATAATATTAATCAAAAATGCTGACATACACAAATATAACACCAGACAACAACAACACTACCATATTGAAAAAGCAAAGACAAACACAGGACAGTCAAAAATACTACATAATGGACTTAAACACTACAACGAACTACCTTACTACTTGAAAACTTTTACTGGAGACAAATTTAAAATCAATCTGAAAAAGCACATGATGACTGAACTAACTAGACTAGACGAGACATAAAATGACTTGACAATATTAAATTTCTAATGTAACCCTAAAGGGTTTTTTAAAATTGTAAAAAAATTTAAAAATTTAAAAAAGAGGCGTAATCTGCCGGTCGAAAAACTATTACCCTATATCTTAGGCACATAAAAAATACCTTAAAAAAATATTGTTTTCATCTTGTGAATGTTCACGTAATTTTTTTTTATTGCGCGATTTTGAAAAAAATAGCGTTAAAAACGGCTAAATCGTATGATTTCCTTACTTTTGATTAGACTACAGCCCCAAAGTTGAAAATAATAAATTATTATGAAAATAAAACTTTTATATTTCTGTTACACAATATTTATTATTTTACAAGAACACTACTATAGTTTCGGGAGAGCACTCCTCCCAAAGACGGGTGATATAAAACTAATATAGTAAACTGAGAAAATTGTTCACTATGTCATAGGATTTAAACAAAAAATTCACCAACAATATTCTGTGTTTACTATGTTAGTTTTATATCACCCGTCGATAGGAGGAGTGCTCTCCCGAAACTATAGCAGTGTTCTTGTGAAATAATAAAAATTGTGTAACACTAATAACAAAGTTTTATTTTCATTATAATTTATAATGAAGTGTTACGAAGTGAATGCCGATTCAATTAAAAATATTGAAAATATTCGTTCAAAAAAAATAGACAAAATTTAGTAGACAAATACAACAAAACGTATAAAATAGAAAGTTTACTGTATTACACAAGTGTACATACATCTACAGACAGACATATTATTATGATGAAAAAATATGTCCGCTTGTCTTTCTTGTTTGTCAGTCCCTCACAATGGAACTTTGGCCTTAACAAAGTGCATAATGCACCATTATGCACAATAATGCAACTAACCGCACGCTAAATAAAATGCAACGCTAACAATGTGCTCTCAGTTTACTTTATGCCACGACTCATATATTTGATTTCTTCCTTTCCTTTCCATCTATCCTTTCCATTTTTACCCTCTTCTCTGCTCACAGAATATGTGCATATATTGTGTACAACAGATGGAAGAGTTGAGGAAACGTGAATGTTCAAACATGGGCAGAACGGTGAATGTTACACAGTGTGTAACGTGGCCACTTAAACCAGCCAATGACAGGTCATAAGCCATGTGAATGCCTAGACATCCATATTCCCTTCTCAAAAATGTTTTCCCTCTCTGTTGCAATAAGTTTAAATGTGAATAACTCCCTAGGGAGGGAGAATCCAGCCAGTCTGCAAGCATTTGGAGATATGTAAACATATTATTCTAAATTAAAGAATAATTTACACTTTTCATACTAAAACAAGTAGAGGAATTTGTGTATCTGGGAAGTATGTTCACTAGGGATGGAATGACTGAGAAAGATATTGAAAGGAGGGTGAGTGCCGGGAACAGAGTGAACGGTGCACTTAAATCGACCTTGGCAAATAAATATTTGTCACAAGAGGCAAAATTGGCAGTTCACAACGGAGTCCTGGTCCCGTCCCTGATGTATGGGAGCGAAGTATGGACTTGGAAAAACAGGGATGAAAGTAGGCTGAATGCTGACGAAATGCGATCTCTCAGGCGAATGTGTGGTAAAACTATGTACGATAGATGCACAAATGTTGAGATCCGTACATTATGTAAGGCTGAGACAAGCATTATCGACAAAATCAAGAAATGAGCTCTGCGTTGGTTTGGACATGTAGAACGAATGGACAGCGAGAGAACGGCTTAGGAGTATTTACAATGCGAATGTTGAAGGATGCAGAAATAGAGGAAGACTGAGAAAGACATGGCATGACCAAATCCAACAAATACTTAAAGATGGACATGTCAAAAGTCTGAATAATCGGCGCGCGTGCATGATAAGATTTATGAATGTAGAGGAAGCGAGATCTGTATGCAAAGATAGAGTGTTGTGGCGTTCTATCCTCTCTGCCTGCCCTTACGGGGAAACGGCGTGATGGTTTGTTGTTGTTGTTTTTCAACTTCTCGATTGAATACGTATCCTGCTCTGAAGAACCTACACCTCAAAGTTCCAGAAAGCTTCATTCCAGCGACGTGTTTATTGTTTATTCAAACTGCAGCGCTTAAATTTTAATATTTAAAAAAAAAATACTTTAAAAAAAACTTAAGTCATGACAGCTTTGTAACTGGTGGCTTTCTAGTTTGACATTACATAACCACGTTTGTGAGTGGCTTTGATACTAAGGTTTTTCTACGCTTACGTATCTCCGTTTGCAGTTGACTCATCTGCATGAATATTTTAAATTTCAAAATACATTCGGAATAATTACCACCTCTTGCTAATAAATTCGTATTACAGGTAAAATGATTAAAAATTCATTTGAAGAAAATTTGTTGATAAGGATTCATGCAAAATTATTTATAGCACAAAAATTGAACCACACTGCTGTGGCTCGTACGGCAGGATTACATTATTGAGTCGTGTCGTGTCGGGGACAGAATTACATTGATCTCTAGTCCTTAAAATTTTGCTTGATTAGAATGACAGTTGTCAGACAAAGTGACGACATTTATTCATTTATTTGTTATATATACGGCCTAAGCCAATTACAACAGTTACATGAAGAAACATAAATGCAAGAAACTGAACAAAAAGAACGTAAAACTATTTAGCAAAGACAAACAAGGGCAAAACAATAATTATATACAATATATTCATAAAAACGAAAGATCTAAGACTTTGAGCTAAACCGTGCCATTCCAACTTCATCCCACACTGTTTAGTCGCGAAGAGATCTACGAAAAGCCGGAAGATCTATCCCAAAGAATTCCAAGTCGTGTGATGAATTGACTAACCTACGCATTCTGGACATTGGGGCATAAAAACCAAAGTTGCTCTTAGAAGATTTTATGAATAGCAGATTTTGACTTCTGGTGATTCGGTTGGGAACATGAAAAGAAATTGATTGCAACAGAGATGGGACATCACTTAAAGCATTAAGAATTTTGAAAATGCATATAAGGTCCATCACAGTTCTACGTCTCTCCAATGAAGACAGATTAAGAGATTGCTCTATTTCAAAATTGGAATAATTACCCCTTTGTAATCCGATCAATAACTTTGTAGTAACGTCTAAAGAGTGATTTATATTGACACACGAAAAATCATTCGTATTTGGTATGTTAATTAATTTTTTTCATACAATGCTTAACATATAAA
Organism: Micrasema longulum; assembly: GCF_059751315.1. NCBI lineage: Eukaryota > Metazoa > Arthropoda > Insecta > Trichoptera > Brachycentridae > Micrasema > Micrasema longulum. The sequence continues at coordinate 54,385 of NW_028280141.1, read as the reverse complement.
TCAACATAAATATATAAAATCAGCTTTTAAACTAAAAAAACTAAAGTAAACCTATTATTAACGATGTTCTTACAATTGATTGATTTGGTGTTTATTTTGTAGAACTCCATATTTAAACTTATAATTAGAAATCAAACACTGATTTGAGTCTACTGAACACTTTATTTTATTTTGACAAATATAAACATATAAAAATAAAAACTTCGTGACAGTTGTTTCCCCTTATTAGGGCATTGACATTCGTTTGAAAATGCCCTAATAAGACGAAACAATTGTCACGAAGTTTTTATGTTAATATGTTTATATTTATAAAAATAAAATAAAGTGTTCAGTAGACTCAAATCAGTGTTTGATTTTTAATTATACGTTCTTACAAGGTTACACTACTTTGCAAAAACGTCTGAGATGGGACAAATTGATAGAATAAAAAAAAATCTTTTGATAATGACGAAAAAAGTACAAATATCTTATTTTTTGGTGAATAATTGTCTTAAACACACTATAATAGGCTTGTTTTTGCGTTTTTATATCAATTTTCGGAAACCGAAATCCATGTTTGCACGAAAAAACTGATAAAATCGATTTGATCGGTACATGATCAGTGATCAGTGATCAGTTATTTCCCATCACTATTGACATTAGTTCTACAGCTGTCATTTTAATCAAGCTATATTTTAAGGACTATAGTGTGATGTGATCCAGAGCCAGAGAATTATAATTACATTGATCTAGTGTGGTGTATTCCGCAGCCACAGATCCACAAAAAAAAAACGAAATATAGTCTTTCATTTCAAGTCGAAGACTTGCAAATATACTACATGCAAACAATAAGGTGTTAAAAAAATTAAAAACAAATATTTTTTGATTAAATTTACCATGGCCTGATAAAAACTGTTTAAAAGTATTTTCAACGCAAATTAATATCCATTTGGCAATGAGCAACTTCAGCCCTACGGGAAATTGGATACAAAAAATGTTTTCTTACGCGCGGTAAAAATTAGAGCATTAAATTGTACGGCAAAAGTTCTTGAAAATGCACAGAAAAAATAATAAATGTTATTTTGATGAAAACGAACTACTTTAAATGACGTCACTGGTTCATGTGAATCAACCAATGATCTGAGAGCAATGGAAGATTTCCGGTCTGCTTGTCGCTTCTGGACCAATGGGAAGAACTGAATGAGAATAAGCGGAAATGAACCTCTGACGTCACACGCGGAGTTATTTCAGAAATACAAAACTTTAAAAAATCGTAGCACCGATAATACGATATGTAAAAATTAAAAAAAAAAAATTGACATAGTTTAACAGTCTATTAACAAATAAAAAATTTGAAAAAAAACACTGAACTTCCTCATTCTCGACCTGAGTTGAGTACGGCCCATTGTTTTGCTGCGAACGGTAGCTAACTTAATACCCAATAGTCGTGGAATGGTTTTCCTATGTTTGGGCTCCTCTCTAGGTTTCGCATTATTACTCTGAGGTTTTAGTGTTGTTCTTGTGCCATAATTCAGGGAGAATGAAGGGGAACAAGTTTGTATGAAGATCATCTTAATATAGTTTTCCGAGTGAGTCCTCCTCTATCTTTTCAGGAGGCTTTCCATCCACATCTTGTCCGCCTTCCTGAGCCGTGCACCCGCTGACTGTGCGCTCGGAAGCCTGCCATTAGCGCAGCTCACGCTCGCACGCAACATCCACAAACACAATACTGTAATCATGATAATAGCACTCTCGGTATCCTTCACCTGATAAAAAATGCTGTCATTAGATGCCTATTATATGCGCTGTTATTAAATTTGCCGAGTTTTATGAAATGCACTTTTCATTCGTGCACCGGCCGCGTATTTTACACGGTACTCACGAGAATAATGAAAAATATCCGTGCGTATTTATTTTATTTTATTAACATAAACGGCAAATCTGCCTTTTACAAATAAAAATAACGAAACAAAATATAGAATGTTTTCATATATAACTTTAAAAAGAAATTTCAAAAAAATATGTCACCGGAAAAACGCGACAGGTTTGGCTTGGCATTGATATATATGACGTCAAGATTCGTGACGTTGTTCTATACAAAATCAAACGGTTACATACAAAGTTCAAAACTAACATGAATCGTGACGTATTCGGGGCGTGGCCAATGCAATGACCGTTATTGTAGGAATTCAAAATTACAAATTCAAAAATATTTTTTATGCTACTAATAAAGAGTAAAAACAATATTTTTTACTGGACAGTATTTCTGTGGACAGTAACCCTTATTACTTAAAAATGGTTTAAAAAAACGTGATGTTTTTCAATGCATCCTTTTATAACCAACACGTCAGCGTTGCCAACACAACACGTCATTTTAATATTGGAGTAAATCGGTGCAATACATTTTCGCAATTCTTTAAGAAATCTTTTTAAAAAAATAAACATTATTTATTTATTTATTTTAAGGAAACCAACAGTCGACAATGATATAATAACATTAAAAAAATACAGTTTAAAGACAGACCAGCAAAGTTTCTAAATAAAAATCATACATATTATTAAATTGTGTTACAACAAAAGGATGTGTTTATGTGTATTTGTACGAGAGTAAGTGTAGATGTGTGTTTATGTGTATTAGTGTGGGAGTAAGTGTTCAGGAGTGTGCATCATTAAATAGTAAGTGGAATCGTATCGCAGCCAGAAATAATAAGTCTTAATTTATTTTTAAATAAATTAAGGGGTATGTAAAATATATCAATAGATGAAAAAAAAACGTTATAGTTAGAGCAAGAACAATAGAGGAAAGAGTGTTGTACACAGTTAGTGCTACAGACTGGCAGATGGAATAATTACTTATTTCTTGTCACGCGAAAGGGGACATTAAGATTAATTTTGGAGAGTAGGTTAAAAGAGTCTACTTTATTATTTAATAATTTACGTAAATAGCATAATTCAGATACAGTGCGTCTATTTTCAAGGGTAAAAAATCCATTTTGTTTGGCAGATTGGCTGTAAGTACAAAGCGTTTTATTGTTTTGATAATCTAGGTATTTTAAAAATTTTCGTTGAACGTTTTCAATCCTTTCTATGTTTGTTATGTATTACGGTATATAGTCAGTGTATTTATGAGAATATTATGTATGTTTGTAAAAATATATCTCTCGTTTTAAAAAATAGCGACAAATATATTGAATACCCGACAATGTCCTAATTATGACGGACAATATTTTTTTTTTTTTATAAAAGGCGTACTTCTAAAAAGGGCCTATTATGGACTTAATGAGTACATGGAAGATAAAAGTATATAGAACTGAGTAAATTATTTTATTTGTGTTAATTTGTTTGATTATTTTTGGAATGGGTAGTTATTTATTGAAACCTGACTATATCTTTTTGTGATGTTTTGTTTTTTAATTTTTAATTTTTTTAGTACTAAACTTTTATTTTACATGAAAAACAATACATACATAAGAAAAAAATAAAACATTTCAGGTTGAACTTGCCAAAAAACAGTCAGGATCTTGTGTTTGGTAAAAGTACAAAATAATATAAAATAGAAACAAAAATGCATAACAAATGAAAATAATCAGGATTAACTTTTAATTTATTAAAACAATTAAAAATTCGGAAAAAAACGCCTTTTCACCTTTAAAAACACACGAATTTAAATTTTATTTCCGTACCCGCGATAAAAGCGATGATTTAATTACTTGTATTTATTTATTATCAAATTGTATTACATACACAAAATTATAATTTATACAAAGTCGCTTTGACTGCCTAACTAGGGGTTATTTACCCCGTTCTAAGACAGGCAAAAAAAAAAAAAACTGTAATCAATGTATAGAAACTGTTATTAAGATAGTGGACAAAGTGAAAAACAAAGAGTAATTTATTTATTTTATTTATTTATTTATTTATTATTATTATATTACATACACAAAATTATAATTTATGCAAAGTTGCTTTTGACTGCCTAACTACAGTTATTTACCCCGTTCTAAGACAGTCAAAAATATAAAAAACAGCAATCAATGTATGAGATTGCTTCGGGAATAAATGCATAAAATCGCTGCTGTTTTCATTATTATCCATATACGTTTATCGTATATGTGTGTGTCATCACTGTCATACGTATTATTGTATAACTTTTGATTCCATTTTCGACATGTATTATAAATTTTTATTATTTTTATTTTTCTATTATTATTTTGTATATTTTGTATATTGTTTTGATTATTTTGCATATTTTTTTTGATTACCTGTATATTGTTTTAATATGTCAATAAATATTTTTGATTTATATATCGAAGAGTCCCGACTTAACACGGAATTTTCTAACAAGTCGGGACATAAAAAACATATAATTGTGTCTATGTAAAATTGTGTATTTTGTGCATTAAATAAAAAAAAATAAAAAAAATGTATTAAAACAGTTAAAATAGAAAAACAAAGTAAAAAATGGAGTAAAAACATGGCAAAAAATGTAATAAAAACATAGTAAAAATGTGGTAAAAACATAGATATTGTAGTAAAAATTTATACCTACATTGAAGAAAAATTAAATAATAATAATAGTAATCATAATAGTTATATTTTCGACAAATTATAGAATTTGGGTAAATTGTGAGAACGAAAATATTTATTTTCAGAAAACGGCATACAAATTTTAGTTATTCAGATAACGGTATATTTTTATTTCACAATAATAATTGTAAGTCTATTATTTAATGTTTTCTCGTGCGTTGGATGATAATATAATATTCGGTGTGACATATCCGCTTTCGTGGTCGATTCAGAGAATTAACTATACCATACCAGTACGTACATAACGCCATTGTTGCGGACCTATACTGTATGTTTTATATATATCGGATGATTTTTTAAGCGTTATGTAACTTCAATTTTAAAAGAGAAAAAAAACAATTAAAATTTATATTTGAAGCACTTGACTAAGTGGTTATTTAAAATAATAAAATTTATGAATTGATTGATTTGGTGTTTATTTTGTACAACTCCACATTTAAACTTATAATATAAGAAATCAAACACTCATTTGAGTCTACTGAACACTTTATTCGTTTGAAATGCCCTAACAAGGCAAAACAATTTATTGTAACGATTTTTTTTTTATATTTGAAAAATAAAATAAAGTGTTCAATAGACTCAAATGAGTTTTTGAATTCTTATATATAACAAGTATAAATAAAATTTCAATTTAAATAAATTATTACATTTTATTTTGTTTTCAAGGGAATAAAAAAATACAATAATCTCCGCAATGAACTAAAAACTATTAAAACTAATATGTCAGTAAATAAATTCAAAGTAAATTTAAAGATTTTTTTTAAACACAAGTAGAAACAGCTTACTATATTCTTAGTATAATAACTTAGCAAAATAATTTAGATAAGTTATCTGTATGGTGTTCTATTAACAACCTTTAATTGCATATAAAAAAATGCCATATCATGAGATTTTCAGGATAAAAATTCCTATTTTATTTGACTACTTAATCGGTAACACTGCATTGGATTCAGTTACTGAGATGCGGGATTTGGGTGTGATTTTTGATCAGAAATTGTCTTTTATCAGTCACATTAATGATATTAGTAGATCTTTGAAGACGCTTGGGTTTATTTTGCGCATCACTAAGGACTTTAAAAATATAAACACTTTAAAAATTTTATACACCTCCTTGGTGAGAAGCATCTTGGAGTATAATTCTACAACATGGAGGCCCTTATTATGCCTCTCACCAAATTACCATAGAAAGAGTTCAGAATAAGTTTTTGAGATATGTTAATTTTAAATTAGGAATACGTAATGAATTTCGTAACTATGATTTTTTATGAAATATATCAAATTTGATTTAATTAAGGGACAGGAGAACTATTAATGATTTATTAGTTCTATTTAAAATCGTTAATTCAGTATTGGACAGCCCTGAAATTTTGCCCCTCATTGGTTTTAAAGTACCAGTTAGAGTGACAAGGCTAGTTCAACTTTATCACTGCAACAATTATATCTCAATATGTTCTAGCAATTCAGTACTGAATCGTCTACATGCGCTGGGTAATAAACATTCGGATTTAGGTGACATATTTTTATTGAAATTTCCAGCTTATAAACAATTACTTGTAAAACATTTTAGTGTGGAATCAATATTTTAATTATGTTCTTTCTAAGTAAGCATTGAAAAAGTTGTTACTGTATTTACTCCACTGTAAATACTTATGTTATTTCGTTCATTACCGTTAATTCTTGAAAAATAAATAAATAAATAACTTTTCCTCTCGCCGAAGACGTAGCTGATCTATGCGTGAGACGCCTGTCAGCTAGTTCACCTGTAATGCATAGTTCCCTTGGATATTCCGGAGCAGAGTTGTGCAGTGATTTATACATAAGCCAACAGAGTGTGTATTCCACTCTCCGTGGAAAACGTAGCCAGTGTAATTCCCGAAGTAGTGGAGTGATATGACTGAACTTAGAGATTCCGAAAAAAAGTCTCGCTGCAGCATTTAATACAGACTGTAGGCGAGTCATTTTGTTTTATAATATATATTATTACCAAACGAAAGTTCTATCCAACAAAAAAAAAACACCCGTTATATGGAGCACTGCAGCTAAAATTTTATATCTGACCGCAGCATTTTTTCATTAAATAATCTTAATTAAGACGAAAAAATATTATATTAAAATATCTTTAAGAGGAAGTAGAAAAAAGATAAAAGATAAAAGCACGTGGTTACAAAATAAGTTACAAATAAAACGTTTTAAAAACATTTTGAAATATTTAAAAAGATCCTTTTTCTTCTGGTAACTCATAGTACAAATGAGGAAGTTCAGCGTCTTTTTATTTTTATTTTTTTGTTAATAGACCTAAAATTAATAATTATTATTGGTAATTATATTTTTTTATTCATGCATTTCATAATATATATATGTATACAGTTTTTTGTTCACTTTGCCTAGCTGTGTGAAACATTACTTATGATTTTCTTGTTGTTTAACTGTAGAATGTTTTATTATTTAAACTTTCTACTGAATACGGTGTATAACTTTTAGGTTAATTTATTCAATATAAATCTTGTATAATTTTTGTTTAATTTTTTTTTTATAATTCATGTTTTTAAAAAAAAATAAGTCAAATATGTTAATATGATAAATGTTTGTAAAAGGAAGATTTGCCGTTTATGTTAATAAAATAAAATACTAAATTTCAAAATATTTTGTCTTTTGCTTACACGGTGTTACATCACGGCGTGTAAAGGAATTTTGTAGCACAGCCTCTTAAGAGTTATAACTTAATGCTTCCATACCTATAACATCTTGCTTTACTATCTTAAGCATATTATACTTCAGCGGGGAATAAAAATATAACATAAACACTACGAAAAGAATGGAGCAAGTCTGCGATATGATTAAACAATATAAATGTATTTATAACACGTTGAGTGCGGGTGGTCCGAGGCGATGTTTGAGAAACAATGGTTCGTAATGTGAAAACATGCAGTTTTATTTACTTAGGACCGTATACCTCTGAGTTCCTAACCGCCCCGGCTTGTGGCCCATTTTACACCGTGGTAATAACCCAAACGACACGATAAAAAACCATTCTTATTCTTATTCATAGAGGTGGGGGTCAGTGCTATGCAAGCTCCTGACGTCACTGCGACCTGTGAAGATCTATTCCGTCGTGAATAGTTTTCGCCCTCCAAGCCCAGGCCTATAAAGAGCCTGGCTACTGTGTGGAAGGCGAGAGTTGACATTTTGCTAAATTCCCCCTCAAAGCCCAGATCCGTAAAGTTTCGGGTTATTAAGTAGGGGGCGAGCTGAATAAAAAAATCTGAAATTATTTTGGCCAACTATTTTTTTTAGTTTATTTATTTAACTTTTTGTGCAATATGTTATTTGTACATTGACGGGCTTATTGCCAAATGGAAATTTCTTCCAACCAACTAATAAAATAAAAGTTTTATTTTTATAATTTAAGTTATAAAACCTTTTTTTTTTTAATTTTTTTTTTTTTAATTATTTTTTCACGACCATAAGGCTTTTACATACATGAAAGTTGTACAAAATATAAGTATGTAAACAACATTAAATTTAAAAAATACAATATAAAGCATCAAAAGATAGAACAGTGTTTCGAAGTAAAGTTGGTATAAAAAAAAGAAGATGAGTATATAAACAACATAGATTTAAAAAAAAAAACGCAATATAAAGAAATAAAATATAGAAACAGTGTTAAGAAGTATAGTTGGTTTAAAAATAAAAAGATGAGTGTTTTAACAACATAAATTTAAAAAAAAAACAATATAAAGTAATAAAATATATAACTGTGTTTAAAAGTTAAGTTGGTTTTAAAAAAAATAAAACAATATATATATATATATATATATATATCTCTATTTTTTTTTATTCTTTTTTTTAATAAGCTATTCAATAAAAAATAAAGATTAAAAAGCTTCAGATATATAAAAATACAAATGAACGTATTTGTTTATAAATGACTTTAAATCAATACAATTACTCAATGGGAAAAAGAGGAAAGAGGAAAGGAGGAGAGATCTAGGAAGAGAGAGGAGATGTTTCTTCAGACGTGATTTAAACAGAGATACTGTAGTAACATCTTTGATGGTGGATGGGAGAAGATTCCACAGTCGAGCCGCATAGACACAATATGAGTTAAAGAAGAAAGAGGAATTGTGGATGGGTATTAAGAGAGTGCTACTATTAAAGTAGTCCACGTGATCATTGAGGTAAAAATCAACACGCGGATACTCAAGTGTTTAAAACGAACTTTTTGCGTAATACTAATTACCGACGTATAAAAAAAACGTACTTAGGGGTTCCAGTAATTAAAAAATAAACCAACTGGTTTTGAATTTCGACAGGTATATTAAAAAAAATAAAAAAATAGAGAGGGTTAATGTCAGGCAAACGCAATAACCTGTACACCATGCGGCCGAATAACCCACATTCGATTTCCTTTTGCAGGACTTTAACGTGAGAGTAGTCGCTGAATAAATTTTAAATAAGTGAAAAATAATAAATAATTAACTTTTTTTCCTTATTTGTGCTTGTTGCGTTCATATATAATTGATGAACAATAATATCTAAACATAACAAATTGTGATTATTATACCAATGTCGTATGTATTGTTTATTGTTTGTAAACTATAATAAATAAAATAAATTAAGATATTACAATAAATGTTAATGCCCCTTTATTTAACCGTGCCGTGTGGATTTTGACGATACGTGTAAAATGGGCCTTTGGCGTACGCATTGAAACATGAATAAAAAATGATATAGGATAACAATTATTATTGTAAAATGGCAGGGCATTGATTGAAAGTGTCACAGGAAATTTTTTTTACAAAGAAACCTGTACCCGGACGGGTGAAAAAAACCGTACAGTAAAAAAAAATAGATGATTAAAATATTTCATTTGAAACCAATTTTTCTTGGGATTCGACGGCATGTGCGAGAGTGTCATTTTTTAAAATTGAAAAAAACTTTTTTTGTGTAACTAGATCTTAGTTGTGAGTGATACAAACTTAGAAACAGAATTAGTAAATACACACATAAATGTTATTGATAATAACAATAGAATATTCAAACGATTTTTCTAGAAACATGATTGCACGCCGAAGCACACCACGTGGCAATAAAATTGAAACCTTTGGACGTGTATCAGAGGTTGAATATTGCTAGGAAAAAGTTGCATAATTTAAAACGCTATTTCAATATTAACAGTATAAATTACGTACAAAAAATAAGACACAAGACTCGATAGTCATCATCTTATTCCCTTTCCGCACCTAATGGTGCATAGGGCAGTGCATCGGCACTCAAGTAATGCATAATTTTTGCTTTTAGGTATCACAATTTTGCGGGCTAGAAGGAGCATTGCCTCGCTTGTGATGGCCATCAAACTCCTGAACGGGTTAATTTATAAACCCAACATCTTCAAGACCGTCGAAATACACCCGGCCTTCTAGTCATATTTAAAATTCTCAACTCACTCTTTGATGCGCCTGAACTGAGCTCAATAAAATTCAATATCCCAACTAGAAACCTCAGACAAAACTTACTCTTTCATACCCATAACCATAGAACTAACTATGGTTTTCATTCCCCTATGCCCAGAATTCTTAGGTCTGCCAACAAACATACCAGTCTCGATTTCTTTGATAACAAGTTGTCTTCTTTCATGCGATCACTGAATCAAATTCAATTGTAAACACCTCTCTCCCGCTTCCACTCCCACCAAGCCTACTAAATACCATTGTGTCTTATATAAGTCTATTATATACCGTTGTGTCTTTCTACTTTCCTTTATAATAATTTTCTATGTATAAATATGTCCTTTTAATGGCCATTGGGCATAAATAAATAAATACATTTTGGAGCGCGTAAAATTATATGTATCGAGAAACTATTTAAGAGTTAGGCAACAGAGACCATTGTTCTTCCAGAACGCAGTACAAATTTACCGTTGTTGATGCCTGTGGGGAGAATGATTGGTCTGTTGAACAGCCTACCGAGAGAGGTGGATCTTTTCCATGCTGGGATTACCAGTTTTAGACTCTTCCTCTCTAACTATGTATAATAATGTGTATAAGTGACTTATTCGTCTTCGTTTATTACTGTTTGTATGGACTGTATGTTGGACCTCAAAATCTATTATGCTTTTTTAAAGCACGTTCTTATAATTCGGGGGTTAAGGGTCATAAGGGCGAAACTACAAAAACACAGTTTTGAGATAAATGATAAAACAGTTTTCAATAAATAATACTGTCTTTTAAGGGTAACAAATAAAGAAAATAAAAAAAAAGTCAATAGAGCATAAAATATTTTAGAGACAAAAATATGAAACTACGCTTTCGTCTATATGACCCTAAATTGCGCTTACATTAGTAAATAACCAAATTGATGTAAAAGGCGTTTTATTCTTCTGACTTTAAACAAAACGCTTCATTTGTAGTTTCACACAAATTTATCTAGGTAACTACTTATCGGATGAGTTTTATCTTTTTGTCACTAACAGGATATTTTGTTTGTATATCAGATTAGTACTTAACACAAAACAGCATTTTTCGTAGTTTCGCCCTTATGACCCTAAGCCCCCGAATTAACCTAATACGATTTACGTAAATTGTAATTGGCAGCAGTGCTGTTTATTACATTTATATAAATAAATAAATAAAAAATATCTGCGTATATCGAGAATTTTTAGAACGTGAGGCGACCAGTCCCACTCTTCATACGCTAATCCAAAAACAATTAGAAATGAGAAAATGTTCAAAAAGGCTATAAAAAAATGTTAAATGGATTGTCTCATTCGCCCAAACCAGGATTGAATCAACTGCTTCACTAATGTATAGTTTATGTTATGTTTTTTTATTGTGCGTTTTATAATATAAATAACATAGGTGTACAAAAATTAAACACAAACTAACAGATGGAAGAATTGAAGAAATATGGATGTTCAAACATAGGCAAAATGGTGAATGTTACACAGTGTGTAAAGTGGCCACTAAAACCAGCCAATGACAGAGCATAAGCCCTGTAAATGCCTTGACTTCCATTTTTCCTTATTTAATTTAATTCTATCCCTGTTGTAATTTGTTAATCTTAATGACCCCCGAGGGGGTGAAATCCAGTCTTTTGTCTATGAACATTTGGACAAACTTAAATATTGTAATAAATACGTAGTGTTTAAAACTGTCGGAAAAAAATGTTAATTATCTCTGTATATTAAGTCTCCTTTGTTTGTTCATCATCATTTCATTTCCCTTCCTAATGGTGCATAGGGCACTGGATTGATACACCAATCGCAGCATATCTCGATCAATTTTGTTACATGAAGGTGAGGTGATCGGTCTTACGTTTCAGGTACCAGTCCAGGGACTATAAAATATTCTAGTGAGAAAACACCCTTTTAAATAAATATTCAATATCAACCATGTCGGAATCGAACCCGAGACCTCTTTCATAGTAGGCAAACGCGCTGACCATACATAATGAAGCCGATAATGTTTATTCTCACATGGAAAAAATAAATAAAAAAGTATATTGGTAAATGTCCTCGGCACGGGTAACCTTAGTGAGGTCACATTATTTTTATTATTAATCTTAATAATGGAAAAAATGAATAAATAAATAAATTAAAAACACAATATTTCAAGCCTACCCAGACAGGAATCGAACTTAGTGGTATTAGATGCGGATAGAAAAATGATGATGATGATGGATTAGGTATAATAATTAATTAACGCTAGTTGTATCGAAGGCAAGACGTATTGTTAGAAAATGCAAATCAAAGGCGGATACAACTTTCATATGGCCATTTGTTTAAACATAAATAATTCTTTGAATCGGAAAAACTAACCATACAAATTTAGAAAATATATAATTTAAAAACACTCACCTAACTTATCGCCGACTACAATGGACAATGGCACGGCACGGCGTCAAACGTTGACACAATTCTGCATTAATTTTGATGTATTTGCGTAAGAATGAAGGAAAAAATGAGAAAAAAGTGAGTAACGCGTAGGCTTTCCCGCGCGTTCGTTTGTCTCTGGCGAAAAAAATGAAAACTGCCAGCGGCCGCGGCGCGTTTAAAATTTTGAAATACGAACGAATTTCTAACATCGTTTCCAGTACTTTTGCGGTTAGGTACCCAATCTTCTAGATAAGTTCAAATTATGCGCCCGTGTCGGTAACGCAGGGCGCCGTATTTTTTTCCATGACAAAATGGCGGCCGCGACCGCACGCGCGGGATGGCGACGGGTGACTGGGAAGGAAAATGCGAGGCGACGCATTACGAAGCGTTGTAAAATGCAAAATTATTACCTTTAAACGGCGCGGCGGGCGGGAACGTCATATTTTGTCAACTGAATTTATTGTTCGGCAATACGTTTCTATTTTACGTAGAAAAACATTACAAACCTTAGAGTATTTACAAACATTATGTAGGGGAATTCTGCTAAAGATGACATACCAGCATAAAATTAAGAATAGTCCAGAAATCGCCTACGCGCATCAAACAGAAGGCGATTGAACTACTCTTAAAGGAGTCGTTTTACGTTTTGACTTATTAGTTTCTTTGTAGCATTGTCGCTCAATACGCAACTCCTAATTTGAATTCAACTATACCGTGTGGTGTCGTTTTAAAGTGTAGAAATACTGCTGGAATCTTAGAGAAACAGGGTGGGATCACATTACATGTGTAAGTAGCAAATGCATGTGTGAGTAGCAAATGCATTACATGAAAAAATAATTATTTGTCTGTCAGACAGTCAAAGATAACAACATGGACATTTTGTTGGTGTTGTCAGGGTAGTAAATTTGTTTACGCTACTTTGCTCATCTGATGAGAGAACTAACGAAAATTTGACCTCTCGGATTAAACAATGCCGTGGTGGACATTTGACCGACATTATCTTTTAAACATAATGGCATCAAATATTATTTAACATGACATAAAAATATCCGCTTTATGTAAAATAAAACGTGTTTTATTTTTTAAGTTTAATGTTCATTAATTGAATTACTCTTGTTAAATGACCCTTTACTTATCTACTCTGTTGTGTCAATTAATGTTTCCGCGTGTACAATAAAATTCTAGAGAATTTTTTATGTATACTAGTTCTATGTATACCAGTAATATACACGGGTTTTCAGGGCCATACCCCTAAACTTCAGAGGAACACTTTTTATGACAGGAAAAAAAAAAGTATATATTTATTTATACATTTTATCACACATGCATTTCAAGAATCTCCAATCCACGGCTTGCATCAATCTCTCTGACTCTACGATCAATGTCATGAAAGGGCGAATATCCAAATGAACTTTATGGAAAATCTTATATATATATTTTCGTATATACAGGGTGTTCATTAAACCCCGTCACATCCGAAACCAAGATGATCAGTATGAGAAAGAAGACATATTGGCACATTAAAATATTTTTTTAGAACGAATATATATATATTTTTTTTAAATACCAAAAAAAAACCAAATGGTTGCTTACTTCTGCAGGGGAGAAACGAGGAGGGGGAGGGAAGAGTCTGATACTGCGTCGCGCTCCTCTCACTTCTTCTTCTGCAGAAGTAAACAACCATTTGTTTTTTAAATATTTTATTATTAAAAATTTTCTTTGTTCTAAATATCTTTTTAAATAAACTAATATGTCTTCTTGCCCATACTGATCATCGGGGTTTCGAATGTGACGGAGTTTAAAGAAAACCCCGTATGTATACTATTAATATTAAAAGCAATAATTTTGTGGTTAAACATTTTATTAAATGTTATAAAATATTTGTAAATTGCCGCTTACCGACATTTCTATGCCTACCGCTTTCGAGAACAATCAAGTAAAAAAACACGTCTCTTAAAATTCTTCTGTCTGTATCTATCCTGTCTTAAAAATAACCTCATTCCCCAAACATTTTCAGAACCTAATCAGTGCATGTAAGGGTTGCCAACTAAAAAGCGGGGCATGTTGGTTTAATTGGTGTCCTGACAGAGAGACGGGTACGTCTCGAATCCGGTAGTCGTAAAAAAGTCGGTTGTGCCTACTGCCGACTGCGACACGGTACAAACCACCGGTACATAAACACTTTTTTTTTTCAACAAAACACATAGCGTACCCCTAAGACGGCTCCTGCAATGGTAGCCGAAACGTCAGAACGAATCCAGCTTACACGGTATCACTCAAAAAAGATACGAACGATTTATCATCATCAATTGAAGACACTTTATTATGCTCTAGTACAGTCAATCATTCAATATGCAATAATGGGATGGGGAGGGGCTTCTAACGCTCATCTTAGACCCTTCAAAGTTCTACAGAAAAAAAACATTAAAATAATACTTTATAAACCATCCTTGTTCTCAACTACCGAACTGTTTAAAAATGTAATGTTTTAAGAGTGGAGGATATCTACGGAAAGTGTTGTATGCTCCAGGTGCACAAGGAGAGCCTCCCATCGGACCGTATTACGGGAAGGTTAAGAGCAAGATGCCTCGCTCTACAGAGAATTGAAACTACCACAGCCAAAAATCATTATACTTACATAGGACGGAAGCATTTCAATAATTTACGACAAAATCTACGCCAAGAAATAAATTAAGGAAAATCTAAGGATAAATTAAAGAAAAGCTTCTTGACATAATTAACATTAACTGTATTTATAAATTTTGTGTTTTTATTTATTATTTATAGTGTTATATTTTCTCAATTTTTAAAATTGTTTGATTTTTTATTTATTTATTTTATTATTTTGTTTTGCATTTTTTTGTTTATTTTTTATTTTATTTTGTAAACTTGCCAAACACAAGAGCCAGACTCTTTTTTGGCAAGTTCAACCTAAGGTGTTTATTTTTTTTCCTGAATGTATTGTTTATTTATGCTAATAAAGGTTTAAAGTAAAAATAAAAAAATCTCTTTTTTTAGGTGTGTCATCTTAAGCAGAATTCCTTTACCTGTGTTTGTAACGACCGTAGCAAAAATGCATCCATAGGTAATGCGGACGGGAAAACGTGTTAATTACTATAATGGTAGTCAAATTTAAGGAACATTTAAGTTTTAAATACCATTTTAAGGTTCAGAAAAGGTTTGATAAAATTAGAGACATTTTTTTTTGAAAAGTAAGAAATACGTTGATCATGAAGAAAATATTTTTTAAGTGCAAATTTGTTAACGGTACTTTTTTCGCCAACCATCTCGCCGTTTCCCGGTGGTGGTAGTCAGATAAGATAGAACGCGTTACCATGAGGTCCACTAATCTCTAATCGATTTTCTTTTGCAATTTTTTTACGTGAAAATAGAAACTAAATAAAAAAATGATAATAATAATATAATAAATAAGTATCCATCCCCCTAATTTTACCGGACCGTGTGCATTGGGACGATACATGCGAAACAGGCCAAAAACGTAAAACGGCAGTTTAAAATACCTTGACTTTTAATCTCATGTTCAATTCAATAAATTTATTTAAAGACTGGTTGGATTTTCTCCCTAGGGAGTTGTTCATATTTAAATTTGTTGCAACATAGAGGGAAAACATTTTTGAGAGGGGTCATAAGCCCTGTAAATGCCTAGACTCCCATATTCCAGATATAAAAAGAGGGAAAACATTTTTGAGAAGGGAAAACACGGGACCGGGACACAACGCGTAGTTATGTAATCACGTGTTTACACGGCTCCGGGATACAAAGTGTTAAGAGCTGAAAGCATTTTAATAACGACAGTGGACTTTGGTATAAAATAATTTATGTATAAAATAGCAAATTGCGATTATTTCTGCATTTTAAACTTCCAAACGGAAAAAGTTGACTCCCTTGTTTTATCCTCTAAGGTGCGGATATTATGTAATTACTCATTACTATGGCGAAATACTTATGTACAAAGCCACAACGCTGAATAATATCGGATATTATGAACGAAAACAGGTCAAATATTGTGTACATTATTTTGTCTCTCCTCATTGTCTGCATAACCTCAAACTTGCTAACCGCATTTTATTTGAAAGGGGATTTCTTCACCTTTCCGAGCCTGAAGTGAAAAAAAAATAACAAGTGCCTGAGGGCACCACGAATACCCCAGCTAAAATGCTACAAATACTACATTGAAAAAAAAAATTAAGGGTATAAGAAGCAAATTTAGAAAACTCCACCAACAACGGCAAATTAGTAATTGATTACCTAAATAAACAATACATAAAAACCTACCTACCTAAATAAAAGTGTCTAAAAAACTTCCGTCGTTATCGCCAAAGTACTTTCAAAACGATCCAAATTTTTACCGGACACGAGCTATGAAAAGTTACCTACATAGGTTTGAACTAAGGAATGATGACTATTGTCCATGCGATGATTCTTCACGGAGTATCGAACATCTGTTATTTCAGTGCCTATTTTCACTTTACAACGCCATAATCTTAAAGCAGAATCCAGAAAACATGGAATATTCCTAACAGATGTTAAAAGTAGTAATCACGCGCCATTGTTCTCGGACTTTGCAACAATGGTGATTGGACTCGTAAAGGTAATAAACCAAAATCAGTAATTGGTTACATACTAATATTTACTAACATTTTTTACTAAAAACATTAAATTTGTTAAAACTTAACGATAGAAGAAAAATTATAGACCTTTTAAATTTATTCAAAATTGTAAATTCAATATGGGATTGCCCTGAACTATTATCTCTCATCAACTTCAGGGTGCCTGGAAGAATGACTAGACAGGTGCCACCGTTTTGTAGCAACAATTCACGGACAGAGTATACTTGTAATGCCGTGTTAAATAGACTTCATGAACTCGGCAATAGTAATTCCCACGTATCTGATATATTTAGTGTAGGGTATTGTTCCTATGGAACAAACCTTTTGAACGTTTTCAAAGATGGCGAATGGTCATTATATTTATTTATTCATGCATTTCATAATATATATATTTACAGTTTTTTGTTCACTTTGCCTAGTTGTGTGAAACAGTACTTATGATTTTCTTGTTGTTTTACTGTAGAATGTTTTATTATTTAAACTTTCTACTGAATATGCTGTATAATTATTAGGTTATTTTTTTAAATATAATCTTGTATAATTTTTGGTTTAGTTTTTTTTTTTATAAATCTTGGGTTTAATTCATGTTTAAAAAAAAAATTTTGCCAAATATGTTAATATCATAAATGTTTGTAAAAGGCAGATTTGCAGTTTATGTTTATAAAATAAAATAAAATAAAATTAGTTAAAAATTTTGACCACAAAGTTAATGCTTTAAACATAAATAATACGGTTCGTAATATTTCCAGTTTTCAGAGAAATTCATACATTTTTTTATAAAATACTGTTGCGAGAGCATTCTACGTGGACTGATTTGTCACGCCATCAGTTAGCGGGTTGGTTCGGCGGGGGTTGGGAGTGGAGACTGCGGAGAGGCGCACGTGCAAACTGACCGAAGTATCGAAGATGGCGAAACTGTGGAGTAAATTAATTGTAATGCTTGCGTTGGCGGAAGGGGGAAAAGAAAAGACAAATGTGAATTATTATATAAAAAAATTAGGGCAAAAAAATATTTAAATATTTTTGATACATTCTTAACATTAGGTAGTGGTATTGTGCAATAAATTAAATGAATATGATATTTTATAAAAAAGTTATCGAATAAATATGCTACCCGGGGGACCCTCGATACCCCACTTAGGCACGGAAGGGTAAAAAAACAAATAACAAAAAATAGAAGTAATAAATATAGTCACGTTTTAGTAATAAAAAATACATATTTAGTAAATTATTATAAACAGTTCTCCGGTGGCAGATTTCAAACTTCAACCCTTCCTTGCTGTGCCAAAAACATCCGCGAGTTACGGTGCTGTGTAGTGACTACACATACAAAAAATGAGAGATTTTAAACCTGAAAAATGAAATATACATAGGGAATTGCTTTAATTATTTATTTAAATTTGTTGCAATAGAGAGGGAAAGCATTTTTGAGAAGGGAATATGGGAGTCTAGGCATTAACAGGGCTTATGACCTGTCATTGGCTGGTTTAAGTGGCTACTTTACACACTGTGTAACATTCACCATTCTGCCTATCTTTGAACATCCACATTTCCTCAACTCTTCCATCTGTTGACTTTTGTGAAGTAAAAGAGCTGAAACCTTTATCATGTGGGTGAGATTTATCCGGCTGAACCAATTCACCTACTAGGCAACGCCTGAAAACAATTTTTTATACTTCTTTTACCAGGTAGTTAATTCAACAATGTTTTGAGACTTGAGAAATGCTTGCAGACTTGCTGAATATTCCCTTCTCAAAAAAAAATTCCCTCTCTGTTGCAACAAATTTAAATATGAACAACTCCCTAGGGAGAGGATCCAGCCAGTCTGCAAGCATTTTGACATACTCAAAACATTGTTCAATTATTTATAGTTGAAGTCAAAAGCGATAGTATTTAAATACTAAAAATATAATAGATCATGCTTGCAGCGCGGGCGAAGGAACGCTCCCAACGAAATTCAGCGAGCTACGAACTGCTAACCGGCCGAACTCGCAAACTGGCGTCTGGCAAGGCACTGGTAACTTTGCTGCTCGCACGTGCGACACGTGAAATCGTCACTCTCGCTTCCGGATATACTTGTAGTATCGAGAGTGAGACGTAAAAAGTGTGTGAGACAATTATGTAATTTGTACTTTTTTTACTTCATGCTCCGCAATATGCGACACATTGGTTTACTTTTTAATTCTATTGATAAAATGCTTTTTCTGTTCCCAAAAAGCGTAAGTTATCAAACAAAAAAATATTTTAACCGATACGTAAGTCTACAATGGAGGAATAACGTAAAATGATTATATTTATAGAGTATACGAGCATTTAAAAAAAAACATTATTTTTATTACAGACATTTTACTTTCCTCTGATAATTTATTCGAATAAAAGTCCGATTGCAGTAATTCATTCGAATAAATTAGTAATTCAATGAATTTATTATTGAGTTAACCATACTGGGGGGGGGGTAGTATCGCACGCAACTACACTGGCTCAGTATCAGGCATAGAAGAAACATTCACATTCTATCACTTCTTCACAATATTTTAAATAATCCCACTTCGCCTGTTTATCTGAGAGAGCTCATCCAACCTCTTTCACAACACGGACTATCTCTTCGTTCTAGTAACGAGAGAACCCTTTTAATACCCTGTCATCACTCTAATTTTTTTGCCTTCTCTTTCACAGTAGTAGCCGCTCGATTGTGGAATAATCTACCCACTAATGTTAGAGACCCCTTCTTATTTACATTTAAGTCAAGATTGAAATGTCATTATCTAAATATTTAAATTGTTCCTTTAACCTTCTTCTTTCCTTCCCATCCCCTCTCCTCTCTTCATAGTATAGTGTTATTTATTTTTTTATATTTATTTTTGCTAATCTTTGCTTTTAAATTTTGTATAAAATTGTAAGATTTAATATGTCCATGTATTTATAATTTTCTCAAACTAAACGATTTGGGTAGGTAGGAAGAAATTGCCTTAAGGCAATATGCCCGCCCTTATACGTATATATAGTGTCAAATAAATAAATAGCAGCCTTATTTTATTCAATTACTAAGGATTCGATTTATTTCAACACTAAGTAATACCTATGCCATCGTTTAAATAAATATAATGTCTTTATGCTTATCTAACAAGCAAATAAAATGCCTAGTTATCTGTACCCATTTTCTGTCGGCATTACTAAATTTGTCAACATGAAAGGCATTTTTTTTTTCGATTTATACTTGCAGTAAAAACAGTTTCTAAGTATTTCCGACTGGTGCAGAATGCGGAAATGGAAATGAAAAATTTTCATACATAGATAATCATATCGTTTATGCATGAAGTAATTGTCGTACAAGTAACCCGTTGTTAACACTTTCTGGACAAGTTGTATGCAAAAAAATATTACACAATCAAAAAATATCTATCGATAACTTTCAATTATAAATCAATTGCATATTGAGGCTGTATAGTCTGATATAAAGTAAGGAAATTATACGATTTGCCGTTTTAAAAGGACGGTCTTTCGAAATCACGCCATGATCTACTGAGACCAATAAAATTAAATACCCCAACTAAAACCTCAGACAAAACTGACTCTTTCATACCGATAACCACAGAACTAACTATGGTTTTCATTCCCCTGTGCCCAGAATTCTTAAGTCTGCCAACAAACATACCAGTCTTGATTTCTTTGATAACAAGTTGTCTTCTTTCAAACGATCACTGAATCAAATTCAATTATAAACATCTCTCTCCCGCTTCCAGCCCCATTAATTCTACTATATACCATTTTGTCTTTCTACTTTCTTTTATATAATTTTCTATGCATAAATATGTCCTTAAAATGGCCCATTGGGCGTATATATAAATAAAAAAATAAAAATAACGTATATGAACATTGGATAAACATAATACAACAGAGATACAGAACATTTTAGAGAAGGGAATATAGAAGTCTAGGCATCCACAGGGCTTATGACCTGTCACAGGGGGCTGAATCCAGTCCTAGTCTAAAAAAATTTGAACAAACTCAAAACAATGTTGAACATTAGATGAAAAAAATAAAAATCTAATCTCATTTTTCTGCCGTCGAATGGCCGATACAATTTTGCTGAAAATATTCCGTAGAAATGAAATATTTACAGCTCAAACATAATTCCATAAAAAATGGTTTGAACTAAAATATGTTTAAAAATTTTAACAATTATTGAAGGCATAATTTAACCAAGAATTTGAGAAAAATAAGCAAATTTATTTAGTTTGAAATTCTCGCATTTTTTTCAAAAACATCTTCAACATTCTATGTCCCGACTTCTGACACGAACTGCCGACGAACAGTCAGCAGTGGACGTCCAGGACGTCGAGAACCTGACGCTTTGTAAAGTAGGCAAGCGTGGTTTAGGCTCTCAGGAGGCATCCGCAGTGTATGACCGAGCCAACCGTATCGCCCCCGCTTGACTACCCCTAGAAATTAATTTAAAGAAATACCCCTAGAAATATATACAGCTCGGTGCATCAACATATTCCGCGATTTTGCCTTTTTACGAAATGGCTGCCTGAGTTAATTTTAATTTCTCGTGTTTTTTTAAAGCCAATCAACAGTCTTATGAAAGCCCAAACAGATTGGCATTAATGAGTGTGTATATATTTATATATTTATATATATATATATATATAATAACACTTAATCTAAACAATCTTAAATCTATTTAAATTTACAAAAGGTATGATCATGGTATAATCTAGGCAGACAAGGTAAGTGTGTCATCGCGATTCATGAGTGACAACACCGCTTGCTTCTTGAATGCTTGCCTTTGGTATAGGAACACATCGACAGTGCCGTTCAGTGAGATTTTGTTCACTGTTCTGAGGATCCTTGGCAGAGGGGGAAAAAATCCGATATTGGTTTTATAATTTCCCACAGCAAAGACAGCATTAGTACGCAAGTTACATTGATGAACGAGGGTTGTGTAAAAAAGTAAGGTTCTAATTTTTTTTAGGTTTAAGGCATTTTTTATTTGAACTGAAAAATACATAATTGGAAAGCTTAATTTCTTAAGTGTTTTTCAACATAATCACCAGATTTTTTAACGCATTGTTGTTGACGACTAATCCACTTTTGGAATCCAGCTTCAAAGTCCGCCGCCAGTCTGTGGAGGAATTTGGTGACCGCTTCCTGAACTCTTCCATCAGTCTCGAAACGTTGTCCACCCAAGTGTTGCTTTAATTTTGGAAACAAGTGGAAGTCACTCGGTGCAAGGTCAGGGCTGTAGGGAACCTGTTCAACGAGATCCCAGCCAAAATTTTCGATTAAATCCTCGGTTTGGCGAGAGACGCGCGGGCGCGCATTGTCGTGGTGCAGTCTAATGCCTTTCGCCAGCCTTCCTCTCCGGCGATTTTGGATGGCTCTTCTGAGTTTTTTCAAGGTCTCGCAATAATTTTCCGAATTTATTGTGGTCCCTCGAGTCAAAAACTCAACAAGCAGGACGGTCACCAAAGTCTTCCACGGACTTGCGGCGGACTTCTTTGAAGCTGGATTCCATAAGTGGGTGAGTCGTCAACAAAAATGCGTTGAAAAATCTGGTGATTATGTTGAAAAATACTTAAGAAATTAAGCTTTCCAATGATGTATTTTTCAATTCAACTAAAAAATACCTTAAACCTGAAAAAAATTGAGAACCTTAATTTTTACACAACCCTCGTACATTAAGTTAAATCTGAGCAAGGATATCATGGGCATCTATACAGTTAGGTATTCATTTGTGCAAGAATATCAAACCAGCCAAAATCCTTCTGAATTCTGAACTGAAGATAATTTAAAAGTACTCTAGACGATCATAATAGTTAATTATGAAAGTATTTGATCCAATTCTAAATAATACCGATTTAAAAAATTTACGTTGCACGGATTCAATCCGCGTTATATGAATATTATAATTAGGAGATCAAATTATATAATTAAATTCAAGCAAGCTACGATCGAATGATTTTGATTGTGTTCTTACATTCGGTCAGAGACATATCTCTTTTGTGGTTTCAAGAGTGTTCAATGTCCTGGATGAACACATTAAGTTTGCACAGTAAGATTTGCCCTTGCTAGATACGCACAATCGGCACTGGGCGCGGATAGGTAAATGGCGACGGTGAATAATGAGTAAAACACGCGGTTCTAGAACTTTCCCGCGCGTCTATACACGCGCACCGCCTGCACCAAATCTCTCGCTTATCTGAATTCTACGGACACGGAGTAAACAATGACGCGTCCTTATTTGCGTGTCGGTATAGGCACCCAGTACCTACCCACGTATTATTTCAAAAGCATTTCTCCGGCGGAATAAAGACGACAAACATCCGCCCGCCGCTTCCACGGAATCCGCTCAACAAACAATAAACCGACTCAACTGAACCTAACCAGACGCAACAAAGGTCACTGTTACAAGACATCAGAGGCGAATCGTTTATACAAGCGATTATGCGTAGCTGGCCATATTTGACTATTCTAAATAATGTTAACAATATTTTGAGTTTGTCCAAATTTTTGTAGACAAGGACTGGATTCAACTCCCTGGGGAGCTGTTTATATTAACATATTACAACAGAGATGAAGAACATTTAAGAAAAGGTAATATAGAAGTCTAGGCATCTACAGGGCTTATGACCTGTCAATGGTTGGTTTGAGTGGCCACTTTACACATTACTGCCTAGTATGTAGGTGAAATAATTCAGTTGGATGAATCTCACCTGCATAAATAAAGGTTTCAGCTCTTTAACTTCACAAACATCAACAGATGAAAGAATTGAATGAATATAGATGATCAAATATAGGCAGAATGGTGAATGTTACATAGTGTGTAAAGTGGCCACTTAAACCAGCCATTGACAGGTCATAAGCCCTGTAAATGCCTAGACTTCCATATTCCCTTATTTAAGGTACCCTCATTCCCTGTTATAATTGTTAATCTTTTATTTATTGTTGATTTGCTGCATACCTATGTTATAATTTCTTATTTAATTTTTCTTTATTATTTCCTTAATTTCTGCTGTTTTTTTTTTCATGTATCTATATTTTTTATACTGTTTTTGGGTGTTTTGTTTCATTTGAATTGTTTTTCAATATTATTTTATACTTTCTCAAAGGCGTAAGCCGTCGAAATATATAAATAAAATGATATTTTTTTAAAGCTAACCTGTAAACATTAAATCACCGTTCGCCACTGCAAGATATGTGGCCCACATAATATCGGCGCTGGTCTAACGGCCCAGTTTTTCATTATGTATTTTTGTAGAGAAATTATATAGCAAGAAGTATATTTTAAAGTATAATACATGTGAATAACATTTGGGATTAACACGGGACTTAAATAATATTAAAATTAAATATACAAAAAAAGCACATATTTATATAAAGAATTCCCAACCGACTTTTTACTGGGGATGCTAGGCTATCAGTTATTATGGAGGAGGAGGGAAGTTCATTTGGATGTTCACTTTTTCCAGGTGATCGGTGGTCGCATACATAACTCAGAAATTCTGATGGATGTAGGTCTGTTCGTACCTGATAACTATCTTCGACAAAGACAACATCGATTGTTTTACCTACCACAATGCAGAACCAACCTGCCAATGGTTATGCCGGTTGGTAGAGCAATCTTGCTACTTAATCGCATCGCCTCGGATGTCGACATATTTCACGACAGTGGGCCTTCCCTTAGGAAAGCACTTTCTAACTTTATTTTTTTCTTTTTACATTATGTTATATTATTTTATTAACAAAACTATCTGCTGTAATTTGTGATCTATTATTGTATTAAGAATGAAATGTAAATTTTAAATCTGACAGAGTGATGTTTGAGTAATCTAAATTTTTAAATTTTGTATTGTACACTGAAAAAGTCCTACGAAAAAAAGCATTTTTAACATACGATGTTTTACTTATTGGTACATGAAACAGGTGGTACCGTCTACAAATCCTGTCTGGCACATGTATTGTTATTAAACCAAGCAGCTCTGTACAGTCACCATTCCTGTCATAATTTTGTAAAGCAGTAGTTGGTCCGCACACACTCTGGGGTATTGTAGAGAAATGATTCCATGGAAGGTGGAGGCAGTGAGAGTAGATACACAAGAAATACCGGTTTTGTATTTAAGGTACTTTATAAATTTGTTTTGAATATTTTCTATTCTACTTATATATATGGCATACTGGGGATTCCATATCTGAGAGGCGTATTCCAAATGGCTTCTGACAAATGTATAATATAATGAAATTAGGGCCTTTGGATTATCAAAGTGTTAACTCATTCGAATTATGAAACCTAATATGCTCAATGCTTTGGAGGTAATTTTATTGATATGCGATTCAAAAACTAGTTTCGAGACTAAAACAATCCCAAGATCTTTAATTTCGTGCTTTCTCATTAGTACATTATTGTTTAGTTTGTAATCAAAATTAAGAATTTTTTTTCCTTGTGAATGTAACACAGACACATTTATTTATATTCAAAAACAGTTTATTTTCAGAACAATAGTCAGTTAGACGTTTAAGATAGTCTTGAATCATGAGGCAATCTTCTCGAGATTTAACTTAAGCGTATATTTTCATATCATCGGCATAAAGAAGAAATTTTGAATAACGAAAGCAAACATTAATGTCATTTATATATATAAGAAATAATAGGGGACCGAGTAGACTTCCCTGGGGAACACCAGAGGAGATTTCTGCGCAGTCAGATTTATACCCATCAATTAGTACTGATTGACATCGATTACTAATATATGATATGCCAGCGCAGAAGACACCATGATAGCCAAAAGTTTGATCAACTTTGTCAAAGGCTTTACTGTAGTCAGTATATATAGCATCAGTTTGGAAACCACTTTCCATTGTGTTTAAAATATCATTTGTAAATAAAGTAAGGTTTGTAACGGTCGAGCGTCCGGAGAAAAAGCCATGTTGTTGAAGACAGATATAGGATTAGTTCAAAATATAAAAACGTCTTTAAAATATAGTTATCTGCATGTCCCTAAATGAGTTTTTTAAAAAAACTCCTGGGAAATATTATATAAAATTATGTTTAGTGTGTTTTCAATTTAATAAAAAAAAAAATATTAAAAAAATCTTTTTTTTTACTCTTTCAGATATATTTAATTACACATTGTAATTACTTCTACTATAACTTCTTAAACATGTTTTTTATCAACTTAATTTTTTAACCTCTGTACTCGTATAACTGCTACCTATTTTTTTTATAAACTTTATTTTGTATTTTGTTTAATATAAAAAAAGCCCTAATGTATAAAAAATATAAAATCAAATACAATTTCTAAATCGTATGATTTCCTAAATTTTTATCAGATCACCCGAAGGCGGACGCTCGCACCGTCGGACGCTGAAGACCAGCGTTCGGCGAGGTGCCCCTTACGCATATAATTAAATCTAAATAAATTTAAGTTTTTATTTTAAATCCGACATTTTAAATAATTTGGCAGGCACTCACTATCTACATATTACCGCGTGCAAGATATTCGTTTGCTTAACAAATCGTACCGGAAAGACAACACCGGGTCTCGAACTAATGACCCACAGTTTCAAATATCGAACGACAAATTAACATAAACACATTCACAATTCATTGTTCGAAGCGGTACCTACCTTACAGCTAACCCATTACGGGGACAGTAGCCTGACATTTATTCGTTAATTTTTAAAAAGGTAAAGTAAAAAAAAAAACACTTAGGCCCTTTCTCAACGGGCGTCACATTAAAAACATAAACTTTTTAAACAGTAAAACAGCGCAGCTTTACCCAAACCTTTCAAGCCTGCAGACCGGTAACGCGGGTATAAAAACTTTTCTGAATTTGTTGCAACAGAGAGGAAAAACGTTTTTGAGAAGGGATACGGAAGTTTAGGCATTTACAGGGCTTATGGCCTGTAATTGGCTGGTTTAAGTGGCCACTTTACACACTGGGAAATGCCTAGACCTCCATATTTCTTTCTCAAAACGTTTTTACTATCCGTTGCAACAGTTTTTTATCTAAATATCTCCCAAGGGAGGGAATGAAGTATGTCTACAAACATTTGGACACACTCAAAACATTATTGAAAATTAATTTAAGTCAAAAGCGACATTTTTAATATAAATGCTAAGAACATGGAAAAACCATTGACTGGCGTTCGCAGCGCAAACAGAGAGATCGCTCCTAGTTAAGGCCAGAAAACAACTGCGCAAAACTGGCGTACTGTGGCAGTTGTACAGGTTACTTTGCTACCTAAAGCATCGAGAATAAGACGTAAAGAGTGTTCGAGACAACCGAATATTCGGTACTCTTATATACGACATACGTCACATTGCTAAACTTTAGAATGTATGTATAAGTGAATCATCTCCGATTTGTTACAAAATGCTTTTTCTGTGGCTAATGATTATTTATTTTTTGATAATAAATTATTTCAATCGACACGTAAATGTATAACGGAGAAAAACGGAAAACTTTAACACAGTATTAATTATATTTCTAGAAATATTAAATGGCCATAAGAGGCCTGAGCCAATAACAACAGGAGTATGAAGAAACACATATAAAAGAAACTGCACAAAAATAACACAAAACGATTTAGTAAAGACAAACAAGGGCAGTAAAATAAAGATATGCAATATATTCTAAATCACGATCAACATATAAGACTTCGAGCAAACCCATACTAATCCGATATATTATGTGCAGAAGCGATATTCAGCAAGCGTGTTGCCCCATTAATGGAGGAATTTCGACTTGCATTTATACGGCTTCTGGGTGCGTAAAAAACAGTTAATGATATCTCGCTCTGATATTAGTTACATACTATTAATTGTTTAAGCATTTACTTTGTGGGAAAACATTTTGAATTTATTTAAAATGAAACACTTGGTAATTTTTAACACATTTTCTTCTCTTAGTGCCCTGTCAGGTATCCCCAACGTTGGCAATCACTCTGGCAAAAGTCTCCCTGTCCTGTGCTGCCCGAAAAATCTGCTCCACAGTCCTGAAGCCAGTCCAGTCTCGTATATTTCGCAGCCAGGACATCTGTCTTTTTCCAGCCCCTCTGTGACCCTCAATCTTGCCTTTCAAAATTAAATGAATCAAGTGGCACTTTTCTCCACGCATATGCCCCAGATATGAAATTTTACGAACTTTTATGGTGGTTAAGAGTTCTCCGTTCGTTCTAGCTCGACTTAAGACTTCGGAGTTCGTTATCAGGTCTGTCCAAGATATCTCAAGCATTCTGCGATGCAACTACATCTCAAAAGCCTCCAGCCGATTCATAGTGTTCACTTTCAGAGTCCAAGTCTCACAGCCATACAACAATACAGACCACACATAACAATTTTCTAATCTTTGCCTTATTTTCAAGTTAAGATTAGCATTGCAGAAAAGGGATTTTATTTTATTTTACCACATAAGAGTTTAATATATTATAACACAACTAGTTTTAGGTATTCTGAATTACCCATCATCAGGTGTAAATATAACAATTTACAGCTGATGATGGGTAATTCAGAATACCTGAACTAGTTGTGTTATAATATTATGTGGTAAAAATTACAAAGTATTTCATTTTAAGTATTAGAAACATACTTATCCTAGTAAAATTAATCGCTCTCAAAGTGATGAATATTAAACGCAGGTGAGAAAGGGTTAAAAATAGAGTGGAATAAAAAAGAACGCAAAAAAAGGATGCAAATGGAAATGTAAAATTCAAATTTTTTTGTTCTAGTGTCAGATTTGAAAATTATACGATTTTGAAAATTTAAATAATGGAGGTCGATGTTTGATAAAATTTCACGTTGGGTGTTCTAAACAACTATTTAGAAAAAAAACAAGAGGAGTGTTCTGACGTTTATTAAATTTATGTTGAATATTAAAAAAAAAAATATATATATATATATATATATATATATATTTATTCATATAAAGACACATTTTTTTTATTTTTTTTAATCATGTTAAATAATATTTGATATTTAAAGGTAATGTCGGTCAAATGTCCACCACGTCGTTGTTAAATCCAAGAGGTCCAATTTTCATTAGTTCTCTCATTAGATAAGCAAAGTAGCATGACGGATTTGACTACCCTGGCAACACTAACAAAATGTACATTTGGTTTTTTTTTGACGATCTGACGGATGTAAAAATAATTACATTTTTAAGTAATGCATTTGCTACATACACATGCAATTGCTACTTGCGCATGAAATGTGATCCTATCCTGTTTCTCTAAGAACCCAGCAGTATTTCTACACTTTGAAACGACACAACACGGCATAGTTGAATTCAAATCGGGAGTTGCGTATTGAGCGACGTCTACAAAGAAAC
The DNA here is from genome assembly GCF_059751315.1 of Micrasema longulum. Classification (NCBI taxonomy): domain Eukaryota; kingdom Metazoa; phylum Arthropoda; class Insecta; order Trichoptera; family Brachycentridae; genus Micrasema; species Micrasema longulum. The sequence goes on along the minus strand of NW_028280141.1, from coordinate 24,983 downwards.
TAATGGGTCAAAACGTAAAACCACTCCTTTAAGAGTAGTTTAGTCGCCTTCTGTTTGACGCGCGTATGCGGTTTCTGGACTATTTTTAACTCTATGATAAGCACTAATTTTTTTTATTTTTATTATATCTATCGTATTCTTCCAGTAGACTTTATTTCAATTTAAAATAAAATTAATGCCCACAAAAAGGCCATGCGTTTGTGTTTTTTTTTTGTTGTTTTAATGTAACAGTTTTTTTTTGTATTTGTAACATATGTATACCTGTTGTAAAATACAAAGAAAAAAATATAATTAATTGCTGTTCCTCGATCAACACAGCACAAACTATGGCTTGCATGCACCAATGTTCCGATGGTGTCGTATTGTAAACTCGAGACAAGATCTGGACTTTTTTGGTGTAAGTCTTTATAGATTTAAAAATTCACTAAGATAGACCAGACCTTGTCTTGAGGTAGTATTTTTTTTTTTGTCCTAGCTTTAATTTTATTTAGTTGTATTTTTTAAATATTTTTTTTATTTATTAATAAAACATATAAGACATGAATATCATGATATTATATTCCCAGGAGTTGTACGAGAAAACTCATTTGGGACGGTACATAAAAAAAAATAGTACATTTCTTGTAACAATACATAGTATACATTTAAACAAATTTTAACAATCTATGAACTTAATATTAAAAAAGGAAAGAAAACATTTAAACAATCTGTGAACTTAATATTAAAGAAGAAAATAAAAACATTCAAACAATCTGTGAACTTAATATTAAAAAAGAAAAGAAAAACATTTAAACATTCTGTGAAATTAATATTAAAAAAGAAAATAAAAACATTTAAACATTCTGTGAACTTAATATTAAAAAAAGAAAAGAAAAACACTTTAACACTTTTATTTTATTAGTGCCTGTTTATATTATAAGAAATTGTATTTACCATCGTTAGAATGGACTGCATAAGTCCGTCAAATAAATAAATAATTAATAAAAAATGAGTGGTTAAAAACATTAATCATTTGACCATCATGTAATAAAAACGATCGAAATACGCTGCGATTGGTGTACCAATGCAGTGCCCTATGCGCACCTTTCGATGCGTAAATGAAACGAAAATTTTAATCCTATACCTTGTTATTCATAAGAGGTTCCGGTGTATTTCGTTAGACCCCAGGTACCGAGTAACAGATTGATGAAATACACCTTAGTACAAAATGATATTTTTAAATCTTACCTTTTTAGCTGCATTGTACTGAAGAAACCACGAAAAAATTTAAAGGCCAAAAAACTTAACTATTCAAATTGATTTTAATCGGAATATAAAAGGTTTGAATATCCAAACAACTTTGAACAAAAGAATTAATAAATGTCAATGCACATTATATTATAATATGTAAATGGATAGAACCCATAAAGTGTATAAAAAGGGGAAATTGAATCCAAGAGCCTTATATAGGTTTTTAGCCAATGTAAAACAGATCAATAATTTTATCATAATTTGATAGCGTTTCCTAGCAATTATTTTTGTTCAGGGTAGAGGGCGTCAGTCAAAACTTATTGAAACACTGTTTGTTAGTGATTATAATTTGTGCTTAAAAACATTTTTTTTCTTTTATTTTTAATAAATTGTGTACCTAACTTTATCAAAAAGCAATGTACATCAAAACACAACACAATACTTTTGAATTGTGTGAATTTTTATGTGAGACAGCGGGGGACGAGACAAAATACTTCTTTTGCTGTTGATTTGCTTAGTTTAAACTATGCCAAATACTCACCTATTCCACGGTGCCACATGTTAGCAAACAAACATGGAAACTTAGATTTATTAAATTGATCTTTATACTAATTAAAACCATTTCATTACTTATTTTCTAAATTATAAACATGTACTACGCGTTATATTTGTTTTACTGTTTATGCTATGATACATCGCCTCTGTTACTTCAATACTTTTTATATTAAAATTCTTTATTTATTGTTAATTTTTTGCATACCTTTGTTATAATTTTTTATTTAATTTTTCTTTATTATCCTTATTTTCTGCTGATTTAATTTAATGTATCTATATTTTTTATACTGTGTTCAGGTGTTTTGTTTCATTATAATTGTTTTTTAATATTATTTTATACTTTGTCAAAGGCGCAAGCCGTCGAAATGAATGAATAAATAAACATTGTAATTTATTATAGAAATAAAAGACGAGTGATACTTTAACCCACAAATTTGGAAAAAAACAGTCAGTCAATCAGACTAGTCTCGAAGATGTCGCGAAAGCGATGAAACCGGTCACTAATTTTTCCAAATTTGTGGATTAAAGTATCATTCGTCTTTTATTTCTATAAAAAAATTACAATGAACTTCCATCAAGAATTTTCACTTAGAATCTTGAATGTTTTGTAAAATCATTATTTTAAAATCATCAAATCTTGTGTCCGTGTCTACTAATTGCTTGTCCCAACTTAAGTCGCACTCCATGCGACTAAAAGTCCGACTCCATGGGACTTTTAGTCGCATAGAGTTTTTTTTAAATACGTTTTTTTTTATTTAAAAATTTCATTTAATAACCCAAACGCATTATTACATTTATTTTACAAAAATAAAATGAACATTTTTTATTCATACTCAGTTGTTCAAAACAATATTTTTGACATCTTTTGAAGAGTTTGTCTCAGTCTTTTGTTTAGTTTTGTCTGGTAGTTTATTGTATAATTTCAGTTCATGGTTTATTAGTCTCGACTGTCCTTGTCCTGTTTTAGAAAGTTGTATATGATATTTATCTGATATTCTCGTATTATGTCCATGTTGACAACATTTTTTTACAAGTTTTAGTTCTTCGTCAACAATTACATTAGTGGCTAATTTATGGATACATTTTAATGATTCTAGTTGAAAGAGTTCAGTTATATTTAATTTCTTAGTTTGTTTAAAAAATTCTCTAGTTGTAGTTAGATAGGGAAGGCCATATACTAAATTTAATATTTTATTTTGTTGTCTTTGTAGTCTGTTTATGTCATTTTAATATCCTGTTCCCCATAGTAGTTGCGTATAACATATTTTAGTTTTTACATAGGCTTCACACATTAATTTTTTTTCCGTTTTTGGAACAAAATTTTTTATTAAAAAAAAAACACTGAATAATGTTGCCACTTTGCTAATTAAATTGTTGATATGAATTTTCCATTTCAATTGTCTATCTATTGTTAGTCCTAAATATATAACATGTTTCATTTCAGTTAGTCGTTTATCATTTATGTGAGCATCTATTTTATGTCATTTTTTTCTGAATTCAAAATGGATAATACTGAATTTTTTTTCATTAAGTGTAGGTGAGTTTGTGTTTGTCCATTTAGCCAACATAGTAAAGTAATTTTTAAAAAAATAATTATTTTACATTAAAAGTTTTTTGTAAGCTGAAATTATCTGATTTGGTTCAAAAGTTATGCTGCTTTAGGCCCTTTTCGCAGGTGCTACGTCAATTCATTCGCCCGGCCCGGTAATTTTACCGGATACACCCTACAAAAGGTGACACATTTTGTATGCGTTTGTAGGATGTACTTGGTAAAATTTCTGGGCCGGGTAGATTGGGGTGACATGTGTGAAAGGGCCTTAGAAATCGCACTACCGCTAAATCTTGTTTCCTGAAGATTTTTTTCAATGTTACTCCCGTGGTCAATCCTTTGAGGTACAAAAATTATAGTGCTGCTTTCGTAACGAATTTTTTGAAGTAAATAATTCTTTTTTGTTATTTTTTTTTTGTCAAGTACGAAGCTGTTCTCAGTATTTTCGGAAACTATCCCCTCCTTCACATCTATATTAGGTTGCTTATCGCTTGTGATAACACTGATCAAATACCGGGTGACGACAGTACAGATAAACTATTACTGGTACAATGCAACACAAAAAAAATCGGAATTAAACGGTTTTTTGTAAGTACTGAACATTTTACTACAAACAGTTGATAAGTATAGAACATTACGACAGAGATGGATTTATTACAGCAATTTACAATGAATTATTTATACACCAGATTAATTAAGAAGTAAAAATATACATCCATATTTTTTATTTTTGCTGGTGGTTAGGCAGTAAATAATGTATCTTTTAATTAAACTAGCGGACCCGACAGACGTTGTCCTGCCCGTACGTTGGCTTGCCTGCTATCATCTTGGAAAAATACTTTTAATCTAGGTACTTGTTTGTGATTAAATTCCAAAACTAAAAATTGTTGATATTCAAAAAATATTGAATAAGTAGGTACTTTTTTATGGTTGAATTCCAAAACATAAAATAAATATATTTTCAAATATGGCATTCTTTTTGCAAACGTCAAACTCCGGTCGTCTCACCAACAAAGGGGTGTACTTATGTAGGAATACGATTTTATAAATTTATTGGATTTAATGTTATTTTAGTGTTACCAAAAATCCAATAAAAAGAAACAAATGGGTAGAAATTATGAGGAATTTAAGAAAATAATCTGATTAAGTTCCACAAAAAACAAATGCTGTTTGTAAACATTCAAAAACAAACTTTTTTATTCACAAAAAACAACTTTACATTTTATTGCAAATGCATTCTCCTCGAATGCAACCCTGGTAGATCGATGAATTAAACATTTATGCTCCTAACTTCTTTTTTACATATTTGATTGAAGATTTTATCTAAGATATCTACGAAACACGCAGAGTGCAAAGATCTATGTTTCTCTGAAAACCGCACGTAAATCGGATAAGCCGTTTAGGAAAAGTACGGTGACATCACAATAATATATTTAAAAATATATTACAATTTTATTATTATGTGTACCTTACTTCCAGTTGTGAAAGTAAATAATAAATATGCAATTAACACCTAAATAATACCTAAATCTCTACATCCTTAATCCTAAGTCATTACCAATAAAACTAGAAATCAGCTTACGTCCTTCTACATCGGACTGCCTCCGACCAATACAGATTAAAAATGCAGTCAACACCTTCCTCAGCCTGGCAATCCCACTACATTTCCATGAATCTGGGATAAGGTTATATATCCTCGGGCCTATATAATATTTATCATTTATCATTTATTTATTCATATATATGTACATTACAAAATGAAGTATCTTAATTCATACATATAGAAATAATTAGGTCAAATTAGGTATATATAAAAAAAAAAACACATTAGTATACATAATATCCAAAGAATAATATGTTAAAAAAGTAAGAGAATCTTGTAACGAAAAACTCCCTCAGAGACGTGAAAAATGTCAATGTCCAAAGTGATATTGTTCAACATAGAGATAGCCCTTCCAACAGGCATAACCATTGGCAGGTTGGTCCTGTATATTGGAATGTGAAACAGTCTATGTTGACGCTGTCTAAGGTAATTATCAGGAACATAAAGCTAATGCTCCGCATAATTTCAGGGTTATCAATAATACCGCGCAACAATCGAAAGAAGTGCGTTGTTAAATACACATTCCTTCTAGTCTTCAAACTGCTGTAACCAAGCATACTCTGAAGGAACTCAGTGGGATAAAGCCATGGATAATATCCGCACTCCCTCGTGTAGAGAAACCGAAGAAATTTCTTCTGAACCTTCTCCACCATAAGAGAGTACTTCAACTCACACGGTCCCCAAATCATCGAGCCACTCTCGAGTCTACTTCGCACCAACGAGTTATAAAGAATTCTCAGTACTCGTGTACTACCAAAAACCCTAGCAGTACGCAAGACGAATCCTAACATCTTCAATGAACTACTACAAACTGTTTCGATCTGGTACCAATATTCAATACAGGAAATTTGTAAAAAATCTAGGAGTACAAATGGATGAACATCTCTGCTGGCGAGCTCATACTAATGAATTAAGCCGCAAAATATTTTTCAGTCTACACTCACTTAGAAGGTTGCAAAAATTCTTACCCATTAATACTAAATGCACCCTTGTACAAGCATTACTACTACCCATTCTAGATTACGCTGGTGTTTCCATGTCTGATTTAAGCTGTGATCAACTCGATAAACTTGAACGACTTCTGAATACATGCATAAGGTAAATTTTTGGTCTCAGGAAATATGACCACATTTCTGTTTATAGTAGGCAACTGAAATGGCTCAAAATTAGACGGCGGAGAGACTATCACTCCCTCTCACTTCTGTTCAATATACTTCATAGTCCTAACGCTCCTATATACCTGCGTGAAAAATGTCAACGCTTATCAGTTCATGGTTTACCTCTTCGTTCTCATTCTCAAGGCACTCTCTTAATACCCATCCACAATTCCTCTTTCTTCTCTAACTTATATAGTGTCCATGCGGCTCGACTGTGGAATCATCTCCCATCCACCATCAAAGATGTTACTACATTATCTCTGTTTAAATCACGTCTGAAGAAACATCTCCTTTCTCTTCCTTAATCTCTCCTCCTTTCCTTTTTCCTCTTTCCTCTTTTTTCCTTTATCCCATTGAGTAATAGTTTTGATTTAAGGTAATTTATAAACAAATACGTTTATTTATATTTTAATATATCTTTAGCTTTTTAATATTTTTTCCTATTGAATATGTTCTGAAACTTGAATTATAAAAATAAAACTTTTATTTTATTGGTTGGTTGGAAGAAATTACCATTTGGCAATAAGCCCGCCAATGTACAAATAACATTGTGTAAAAAAAGTTAAATAAATAAAATGCTCCGTCGGATATCACGCGGCTGGTTTGTTTATTTGGATATCATTGTAATAATGCACAGACTTGAGCTACAAGAGCATGGACGAGTGGAACGCATGTCGGGAGTCAGGATAGACGCGTGCGGCATTCCGTCCTCTCTGCCTACCCCTACGGGGAAATGGCGCGATGGTGGTAGCAGAAAAGACAACATTTGTCGCGGCGAACGAGTATTTCCTTGAAATAATGTAATTTTTCCGGTTTCGAGCGTTATAACGCGGCCACAATATCCGCTCTGTTCGCCGTCACATATGGGCTTTGTTCAATTCCCATGCCATTACCGTATCGCCGACCAAAGGTTCTAAAATGGTTAAAACTTTGGATGATTTTCGTACTCTCCAGGCGGATGTAATAAACATATCTGAATGGGGAAGACGAAATAAATTATTGTTCAATATTTCAAAATGCTCAGTTATGTCTTTCGCCAGGGCCCATAAAACGCTTTTCTTCCGCTATATAATGAATGACCAGAATCTTATGCGGATTGCGAAGGTTAAAGATCTAGGCATCACTTTTGTGAAGTCCCTGACATTTCATGATCAGATCGAAACAGTTTGTAGTAGTTCATTGAAGATGTTAGGATTCGTCTTGCGTACTGCTAGGGTTTTTGGTAGTACACGAGTACTGAGAATTCTTTATAACTCGTTGGTGCGAAGTAGACTCGAGAGTGGCTCGATGATTTGGGGACCGTGTGAGTTGAAGTACTCTCTTATGGTGGAGAAGGTTCAGAAGAAATTTCTTCGGTTTCTCTACACGAGGGAGTGCGGATATTATCCATGGCTTTATCGCACTAAATTCCTCCAGAGTATGCTTGGTTACGGCAGTTTGAAGACTAGAAGGAATGTGTATTTAACAACGCACTTCTTTCGATTATTGCGCGGTATTATTGACAACCCTGAAATTATGCGGAGCATTAGCTTTATGTTCCTGATAATTACCTTAGACAGCGTCAACATAGACTGTTTCACATTCCAATATACAGGACCAACCTGCCTATGGTTATGCCTGTTAAAAGGGCTATCTCTATGTTGGACAATATCAATTTGAACATTGACATTTTTCACGTCTCTGAGGGAGTTTTTCGTTACAAGATTCTCTTACTTTTTTAACATATTATTCTTTGGATATTATGTATACTAATGTGTTTTTTTTTCTATATATACCTGATTTCACCTAATTATTTTAATGATTTCTATACGTATGAATAAAGATATTCCATTTTGTAATGTACATATATATGAATAAATAAATAAAATTGAAATTATGCATGCTTCCATCCTCAGTTATGTGTACTCCCAAGTATTTAAAGCTGTCAACTTTCTCAAGGCTATGTCCATTATTAAAGAGACACGTGCTGCACATGCCTCAGGAGAACCTATACTCAAGTTGCCTCTTCTTTAAACCTGCGGGATCATGAATAAATATGGAACAACTATGCGCAAGCAGCATGGAATAAACTAAGGGTCACGTATAATAATTCATACAGACAATTATTCGGATTGCCTAGGTACTGCAGTGCCTCTGAAATGTTTACAGCTGGACGAATAAACACCTTCGCTGCCCTACTTCGCCAAAGAGCCTGGAGCCTATGGGAACGCCTGAAAAGCTCGAATAACGAAATTCTCCAAGCCACTGCAGGGTGGATCCATTCACCGTTGTTCGAGCGATAGCGCGATATGCTAAGTCCACCATAAGTGTTTGTTATGTTATATAATATGTTTATTGTTATATTTATATTTATGTTTATTGTTATATTTATGTTTATTGTTAAATTTTTGTTTATATTTATATTTATGTTTATAGTTATGTTTATAATTATGTTCATGTTTATATGGTAGAATTGGCTCTGCACTATATAGCCATTTTACTTGAATAAAATAAAATAATAAAATAAAAGAGGGGGGGCACGATTCCCATCCCTAAAGCTAGGGTTTCCTAGGACAGCGGTGCCCGTATTTTAACGGCCGTAGTGAACGGTGATGCAATTGACAGCCGTCGTAAAGGTGACTAGAGTGTGGTTTTCTAGGAAAACGGTGTTATCAACACCATTTAACACCGTTTTCCTAGGAAACCACTCTCTAATCACCTTTACGACGGCTGTCCACTGCATCACCGTTCACTACGGCCGTTAAAATACGGGCACCGCTGTCCTAGGAAACCCTAGCTTAAGTTAACCGTAGGACAGTATTTTGAATAAATATTCATACCTACGGGCTACTGATACCTATCTCAGCTCGCAGTAGAATACCAGCGCCTTGCCGATATTTTACAGTCTCTACTACTACTACTACTACCATCACGCCATTTCCCCGTAGGGATAGGCAGAGAGAATGGACCGCCACACACGTCTATCCTGGCGTACAATCCTAGCCTCTTTCACATTCATACATCTTGTTATACATGCCCTTCGGTTCTGTCTGCTTTTGACATGACCAGACTTAAGATTTCATGTGACAGGGTTTAAAGAACACCTGCACAAAAAATTATATTTTAAAAAAAGCGATGCTCTAGTGCGGATTGACCTTTAACTGACTCTCCCGTAAGATTCGCTTTATGACGCATCAATAATTTAATATCCTTAGCGTCGATAATGTATGCTAAATGTTTGGGAAACCGCCGCTAACCCGTATGCGCACCTTTGATAAAAGCAACAACCAAGCCTCTTATCGCCCCCAACCACGTTCTGTGTAAATATGTACAACATCATTCTATCCAATACTCCGAGACTAAATAATACTGCCTCAATATATGTATGGAACCCTCTAACCCCAAATACGAAATACACCTGAATAAGTTTTAGACAATAGGGATATATCACATACTACTAATACCGAAATGGATTTAGAACAATTAATTGTACTTTCAAAATCAGTGTGGATATTGTGGAGAAAAGTTTTCATGGACAACTTTTAAAATAAAATTTCTAAAAAACATGTATCTACAAAAATGCAACATGTTTGGCCTTGACAATTGTGACGTCAAGATTCGTGACGATGTTCTATTTAAATTAAAATGGTCACAAACAAAGTTCAAAATTTAAACGAATATTGCCGTATTAGGGGCGTGGCCAATACAATGAACGATTTCGCGGGAATCAAAAAATATAAAAAATATTTTTTAAGCTACTAATAAGTATAAAAAAATACAAATTACAACAGGGATGAAGAATACCTTAACTAAGGGAATATGGAAGTCATTAGCTGGTTAATCTGAATGACTCCCGAGGAGGTGAAATCCAGTATTTTGTCTACAAACATTGGGACAAACTCAAATGCCCGTAATTAAAAAAATACATTCTTTTGTTTGGCAGTACTTTATTAACATTTATTAATTAAAAATTGTTTAAAAAAAGTGATATTTCATTATTAGTTTGATTGGTTTTCGCCAAGTCTTATACTCACAACCAATTCGGTTAGATTGGTCGTAGAAAAATGATAAAAACTCACTAAGAGAGAAAAGAAACAGACTACACATTTAAAAAAAACTTCATTCTGCCAGCAGATCTAGAAATCTTCATATAACAGAAACTGTGCGTCCTTCCGATAGTCGCAAAGTCCTGCTGGAAGGACTCTGGACGTTTTGTCATTAAAAAATCGTGCAAGGAAGTGCAGGTATATAATTTATTTCAAAATGTATTAAAAATAACAAACTGAAATCAATCGGCTTAATCGCGAATGAATTTTTAAACTTATCTTTAATTGTTCTTGGGAAAGCTATCTTAATCGGTGACATTTTACCGTTGAAGGTAAGTAGATGCATTAATAGAGTAGCTGCCACTTATAGATTACAGAGGGGAATTAACGACTGTAGAACTATCGATATAAGAGTTCGGTGAACTCTGGAGCAAGTGTTAGCAAAAGCAATAATACCTCCTTGCAGTTTTATTGCAATCTTGAAAGCAATAAACGCCTTAGCGCGTAATGCCTCACGAGAAAACAATGGCGTGGACGATGCAGCCACCGTAAGTATAAAAATACATTTATTACAAAATAATAATTGTTTATCGAAATGCCATTGATTGATTATTCGTGATACATGATCAAATAACACAGTCAATTGGTGGGAGATGACAATTCATTTTTTCAATTTATTGACAAGGTATTTTAAGTATGCCTTCGACTTTCACTAAGCGTTTTAATTTTAGAATAATAGAAAATAGGATATGTGCTATGGTATAAAAGGATTGGTTTGGAAATAAATATTAATAAAATAAAGATTATGAGTTCAACAGGACGAGACGTTTTCATTAACAATAATAAAATCAAAGTGGTTGATGAATACATATATCTAGGACACAAAGTCAAACTTGGTAAAGTTAACCAGACAGCGGAGTTACCAAGAAGAATAGGGCTAATTTGGCCTCTTTTGGCAAACAAAAATATATGTTTGAAAATAAAGAAGTTCCTATATGCTTAAAAATACAAGTATATGAATCGTGCATATTGCCAATGACAACATACGGACTCGAAACTATGTATGTAACACAAAAAAGTAGCCAGATATTAAAATGCACGCAATGATCCATGGAAAGACCAATTCTAGGCGTTTGTCTAAAAGACACAGTAAACAATGAAGAAATAAGGCGCCGAACCGGAGTCGTGGATATCATGGATCGTGCAGCTAAATTGAAATGGCAGTGGGCAGGACATTTGGCGAGGCAAAATGATGGCAGGTGGACATCCATAATAATAAAGTGGAGACCATGGGCAAACAAAAGAAGTGTTGGAAGGCCACAGAAAAGATGGGTCGACGACATTGCTTCTATTGTCGGTAAAACGTGGATGATTGAAGCGGGTGATACGAAAGAATGGAGACGTTTGGAAGAGGCCTTTACCCAGCAGTGGAAAGAAAAAGGCTGAAAAAGAAAAGAAAGACTTATGTTTTAGAAACAAAAGCTCAGAAAACCAGGACAAATAATCTGCTTCAAACATACGAAATAAAAACTTTAAGAGCAATCACAGGGAAAAAGCTAAGATCGAATCCGCAATAAATAAATATTCGGACCTGTGGCGCCGAAGATGCTGCGCGATGGAGCAGAGCAAGAATATTCTGGACAGATCATGTAAACAGAATGGACTACTCCAGAATCCCTTATATTGCAGTTAATGGAATCCCAACTGGACATTTTTTTTTCATTTTTCATTTCATTTCATTTTTTTTTTGCACCACAACAGGCCAGGATGCCCAATTACAGTGGTGAATTATATTACAGAACAACCAGGCTTGAGAAAAATCACATTTTTAATTTTTTTGTGTTCTCACCGGGAATCGAACCCGGAACCTTCCGTGCGTGAGTCAAGCGTCTTGACCACTACACCACGGAGGCCGGCCATCGTCCTCCAGGAAGACCGCCTAAAAGATAGAGGGACAGTTGGATCTCAACGTCCCAAAAGTAGTAGCTTTCTGCCAGAACATATCAACAGATCTACATGAAGAGGAAGAAAATAGGAGGAGTAAATATATTCCAGGGGTTGTATTCTGATCTCAAAAGCGCGCGTAGAGATCGCTCTGTTAGCGTGTATTTAGTACGTAAATACGCGTTAAAAATTTGTTTTTTGTTTTGTTTTGCGCTACTGTGTTCAGAATACCACCCCAGATATCTATACTAAGAACGATCAAACTGGTCTGTTGAATTCAAATTCGGATACGGATATTTTTATATTTAATTAAGTCATTTTACAATCAACAAGAAAATCTAAAATTCTTTATATGTTTCATTGATCATCTCAGATAATTATGTGGTTGCCATATTTTTGTCCTGGTTGCAGTATTTTATTGTGTTCAAAGATAATGAATTATGCTGTGAATTTATTTACTAATTCCTTTGAATTTGATGTTGAACCGTGTTTATTAATAAATAGCAATATACCAAGATAAGAGCCTTGCGGTACCCCTGAATTGGTATACTAAACAACATAGAGGTATTGGTTTCATGTAGCGTATTTTTAGGTGCTACATCATAAATATTATCAGTGCTAAATATTCAGCATAAAGCGCCTATCATCGGGTTGTTTGAAACGTCGTCAAAAATATCTCTTCACATAGAATATATCCTCAAAATAAAGTCTTCATTTCAGTGCGATTAAGAAGATATGGGTGTTTCGGATTTACATTAAATTGCTGTTTACCTGTTTTACGTCAGAATTCGACCCCATTTGTCATATACGTGAATCACGGTCGATTGTATCCAAGGCTTAATTAAATTGTTATATACATTGTTGGGTTAGGTTAGAATTATGAAGTGTTATTAAAATGATAAAAAATAGAAATCAAAGATTGATATTAGTTCAAAACGAATGTATCTAGTAAAAGGAGTACAAGCAATGGTTTACGTTCAAATCATTAATAAATGGCTATTCTCTTACAGGAATTTCGAAATATTGAATAAACACCTTGCTAGAATGAACCTTTCTGAAACTACCAGATGGTAGGTTCTGCAGTGCAGATGATGAAATATCTATACACGCGTGATGCTTTATACCACAAAAGAATCCGCATCTTCGGCAGGCCATTGGTTAAACCTAAGGATGTTAGAACGTTTGCGCCTTATCATATAGCCTGATAAAGGGATTTAAGATCTAAGGATTAAGGCTTGGAGGGGGGATTTAGAAATATGAGTACATATAACATACGTCCTTCGTCAGGAAGAACATTTAAATTAGACAATTTCTGCTCAGTTTTTCAGGCTGAAGAACTCGCAATACAAGAAGCTCTTGAATGGTTATAAAAAAACCACCAGAGATGTGGCTTATTGCAAAAATATTATCAGATTGTCGTTCGGGCGTACAAGCTATAACTGATACTTGGTCGGTAAATTCATTCATTGTAGATATTCAGAGTAAAATTAAGTATATATAAATCAGGGGGATGATTATTTAAATATGCTGGTAGAGGATATGCTGGTATAGTAGGAAATGAGAGAGCAGATGAACGAGCAAGAGCCGCAACTTGTAAAAGAAGGTCACCTTTCTTCTTAGAAATCCACCTTAGCTTACAAGCGCTGTATAAAACAAAAAAAAGAGCAGCAGCGTTGGAAGAATCATTGCCGCGCTCCTTCTACAGGTAAAATCACTCAAATGTTTCACCTAACGCTGGCTGATGCAGCAAACGTCCGTCGTCATCACCAATGTACTTTCGAAAAGACCCAAATGTTTACAGGACACGGAGCTATGGGAAGTTACCTATTTGGGTTTAAATTAAGTAATTATGACTATTGTCCATGCGATGATATTTCTTCACAGAGTATCGAACATCTGTTATTTCAGTGACATCAGGACCTTAGAGCACTGACCCCTATTTTTCAGAATAAGAATAAGAATGGATCTAGTATCTTACGAAAATCTTTGGATGACATTTTGGGACTTTTTAAAGAGTTGAAAAATCATTTTCGTAAGTTGAAAACAAAATTTTACAGGCTGAAAAAAACATTGAATGATTACACAAATCCTCTTACCTTGGTTAGTGCGTCTAATTTTTCTTGGTGAAAGGTTGCATTTTGTCTCCGTAAAGTCTTAATCTGAAAAGTAAACATTTTTTGTCAATGCGTATTTTATTGTGGTCTTGATATATTATTTTAATTTGAATTCAGAAAAACAACAGCAATACAAAAAAATATACACAACATTATAAAAAAAAACATAAAATAAAGCCAAATCAGTTTTCCACATAAATTCAATTATAAAAATCCAGTTCGGTTAGATATAATTCATAGAAGTGCATGTGTGCGAGTTTTTTTTTTGTGTGAGGATGGGTGTGTAAAAAAGTGAAGTGTGGTTTTGGTAGGTATGTGAATATGTGTGTGATTGTATATGGGTGTGAGGGTAGGTTAAGGTCCCTAAGGACAGGGTAAGCGTGTGTTTGATATGAGTGAATAGAAACAACTTAAATTTATTTATTTTTTTATAAAGAAACATAATTTTTTTCATATAAAAGTTTTTTAATATTGGTTTTAAAAGTCAGTTTACTGCAGTTAAATATGTCTATGTTATTGAAAAATAAATTATAACTTCGCGTCAGGCGAATCACGGGAGAGTTCTGTGCATAGTTGGTGCGAACTGTAGGTACATGGAAAAGAGATAGATTCGTGTGACGAGTGCGGTAGCCAGGTACATTAAGGGCCAACTCAGAAACCAGAACAGGACTATCAAGACGTCCATTAAGGATGTCATGTAAAATCCCCATATCTAATACCAAACGACGATCCTCAAGACTAAGTATATTATGTTTATGACAAGAAGTTTTATAGTTAAGGTCCGTAAATCCAATTGAGATGTCTCAAAAATGTTGTCTGAATATTTTCAAGCCTTATCTTGTGTATGGAATATTGAGGAGACCACACAGAGGAGGCATATTCAAGTAGAATTATATTTAAATATATTATGCGCGTTGCAGTATCATCGATCTAGCTAATTTGTACAAGGTTTTACAAGTGGACATCGTTTTTTTTTTCTTTTGGATCTTTTTTTTATTTTATTTTCTTTTATTTAGGAAACATACAGTACAGTTACATAGTTTTATATTTTACACAGTTAGACTTAACTCTAATGGACCAGTGAAGTTTCCATATTATAAAGTAATTATATGTAAGGTTATTAATTAAAGTACAAAAAAGAGAAGGAAAAACAACATAAATAGAAGTTGTTTAAAAATTAAAATTGAAGTAAAAAAATGACGAAAATTTGTAAAAGTAATTAAAAGTTAAGAATTAAAATAAAGAATGAAAAACATGCTCAGATGTAAAAATAAAATACAATGATAATAATTTCGAGAAAGGGAGGGAAATTCAGACTGTGGAACTTTATAGGAATTTTTAAAGATAGATGTGAGTCAACAATATTTTGAGTGAATGCAAATGTTTGAAGACAATGACTGAATTTCACCCTCAAAGGAGTGTAGGTTTACTAATTACAACAGGAGATGGATAAGATTTAGGAGAGAGAAATATGTAAGTCCAGGCATTTACAGGGCTTATGCACTGTCATTGACTGGTTTGGATGGTCACTTTACACACGGTGTAACATCACCGTTTTGTCTATGTTTGAACATCAATATTATTTCAATTCTTTAATCTGTTGATGTTTGTGAAGTTAGAGCTAAAACATTTATTTCACCTACATACTAGGCAACGCCTGAAAATGTTATTTTTCAATTTCTATACTTCTTCATGGACCATTCATTCAATTAGATGAATCTCCCCCCTTCTATAAAATGTTTTCCCTCACTATTGCAATAAATTCAATAGTAGAATATACTGAAAATGTAAGTTCTGAGATACTGAACCGCTGTGTTGTATAAATCAAAAATTTCATTTAACAATAAATTATCAGTTGCATGTCCTTTTTTAGAAACAATCACCGCGACACGCTTCATTTAGTTTGACAATGCAGTACCCTATGTACCACCGGGTGCGTATAAGATGATGGTGATGATATACGTTATCGCCGCGTTATTATTTGTGTGAAAGTCATAAAAATTAACTTCACAATGGGCAATTATCATGAATTTTTTTTATTAGCTAAAAAAATAATTTAGAAAATCACAAGATAATCGGTACTCATGTTTTTAAAGTCTGTGTAGAAATACGGGAGATATAAAGGAACAAAGTCTAGTTCTTTTAATAAATATACAAACAAACAATTCGTGACGTCACCATTATGACGTCATCGGATGCGAAGATAGTTTTTACGTAAAAATCTATGATTCTAGTAGAACATGTGGAATGGGGTGACTTTGTAAAGATAAAACAAACAAATTTTGACGTCACAAAATATGACATCATCGGATACGGAGACAGTTTTTACGTAAAAATCTATGATTTTAAGTAGAGAAAGTAGAATGACTTCGATCAGTTTCGAATTAAAAAAGGGAAATTTAAATTGTTATTTTTTAAATGAGAAAATATTATGTTGTGTGAGCGAGAATATAATAAAAACACAAAATTCCTACACGGACTGGCGGCGGACTTCTTTGAAGCTGGATTCTAAAAGTGGATTAATCGTCAACAAAAATGAAATTAAGCTTTCTAATGATGTATTTTTCAGTTCAAATAAAAAATGCCTTAAACCTGAAAAAAAAATGAGAACCTTATTTTTTTTCAACCCTCTTACAAACAGTATAGTCAGTACCGAGGTTTTCAAACAAGTATGGCCAAAGAACACTTCATTATCTATCGCAAACTTTGAATTCGGGAAAAGAAATTTTAGGTTTCCGGGCCCGAAAATATTCAATACGTTATGCAAACATTGCAAAACCATGACCCGGATTCAATTTAATAAATTTGTAAAAAATGGTTACTGGGTTTAGGTCGAGAAAAATCGGAAAATTTACTCAAAATACATTCTTAAATAATAAATTAATATTGTATAACTGTATAGTAAATTAACTAGTAGGTAGTAATGTTATTGTTTATTTTTTTATAAAAATGTCTGCCTTAAAACTGGTTGTACCTAGTTAGGCAGACTAGATATGATCCAGATAAATCTATTACCTAAGGGTGTATCTAGTAGATAAAATAATTGTTATTTTTGTTAATAAAATATGATTATTATTATTATTATATAATCCCTGAATTTTTTTATAAGATTCCTAAGCAGATCTTAAAAGAAAACGTTGACAAAACGTTATAAAAAAAATAATTTTTTATTCATTGATTTTTGGACATAATGTTATTTATATATTGGCGGGCTTATTGCCAAATGGCAATTTCTTTCAACCAACCAATAAAATTATAGTTTTATTTATTTTTCAACCAACCAATAATCTTGGGTGTGCGATGGTTTGATTTTGTGCGGAATGAAGTTATAAGAGAACGGGCGCAGCAAGCTCCGGTGACCACTGTCATCAAGCGGAGGCGATACGGTTGGCTTGGCCATGTACTGCGGATGCCTCCTGAGTGCCTTAACTTACTGAATAGCAAAATAAGACTTCATTAGGCAATTATATATTTTTAGAATAATAACGTTTGTGAAAGCAAATTATTCTACCAAATCCCAAAATGAACACTCCCACACTACCAGAAGTCAAACTAGAATTTGGGCAAAGAAATTTCAAGTTTCTGGGCCCCAAAATATTAAATATGTCACCCAAACATTGCAAAACCCGGATTCAATTAAATAAATTTGTAAAAAAATGATTACTGGGTTAAGGTCGAGAAAAATCGGAATAAAATTATGGGTTTATTTATTTTTATAATTCAAGTTACATAACATATTCATTAGAAAATAAAGATTAAAAAGCTAAGAATATATAAAAATAGAAATAAACGTGTTTGTTTATAAATTACCTTAAATCAAAACTATTACTCAATGGGAAAAAGGAAAAAAGAGGAAAGAATGAGAGATTAAGGAAGAGAAAGGAGATGTTTCTTCAGACGTGATATAAACAGTGGCTAATATGTACTCAGGCTTTATATTTATTATTATTTTTTGTAAACATTCAACTATTTAAATTTTTGTAAATATATTGTGTGAAAATAGTATGCTTTTCTTTTAGATCTTAATAATGTTTATATTACTTTTAAATTTATATACGTAATTTCTTCAACTTTTTATTTGTAACGAAAAAATAAGAAACCTGCTAACAAGCCGGTTTAATGGGTTTCATAATTTTTCTTTTTATATTTTCTATTCATGTAAATATACCTTCTTAAATAACGCTATAAAAAAAAACAATATTTTATTTAATTGTCAATTTCTGCGCATGTTTTTCAAGGCCAGACCGCGAAACTTCAGAGGAACGCTCCTCATAGTAAAGTTTTAAAAAAATCCTTTTTACTACAGTATTTCATAGTGCTTTATGACTTTAAAAATGTAAAAAAAACTGATATTTTAAACAAACAAACCATCACGCCGTTTCCCCGTAGGGGTAGGCAGAAAGGATAGAACGACATATCACTCTATTTTGGCATTCGGATCTCGCTTTCTCTACATTCATACACCTTCTCATGCATGCACGCCGATTGTTTCTACTTTTGACATGTCCATCTTCAAGTATTTGATGGACTTGATCGTGCCATGTCTTTCTCGGTCTTCCTCATTTTCTGCATCCTTCAACATCCGCATCGTAGATCCTTTTAGCCGTTCTTTCGCTGTCCGTCAGCACCCCTTTCTCGATTCCGTCAATAATACATGTCTCAGCCTTACACAGTTTACGGATCTCGACATTTGTGCACCTATCATACATTGTTTTACCACACATTCGCCTGAGGGATCGCATTTCGACAGCATTCAACGTATTTTCATCATCATTTTTCCAATTCCATACTTTGATCCCATACAATAGAGTTGTCACTAGAACTCCGTTGTGAACTGCTAGTTTAGCCTCCTGCGATAAACATTTGTTTGCCCAAGTATATTTCAGTGCACCGTTCACCCTGTTCCCGGCACTCACCCTCATTTCAATATCTTTCTTGGTCTTTGCATCCCTAGTAAACATACTTCCCCGGTACACAAATTATTCTACCTGATTCAGAATATCTCCGTTCACACTGATCTCACATTTAGTCAAACTGCTTTTTCCCTATTATAAATAAAAAAAATAAACGTACAAAAGTGTTTTAAGAAAAAAAAGAAGTTTTTTTATAGTTTACCATGGCGAGTGTTCCTCTGACACGGTCTGGCCTTAATAGTGCATTTAAAGTAAATCTATGATTTTATTTCATTAAAAGACATTAATACAATAGCCAAGCCGTGGTGTTCACTTTAAACACTCCTGAAAAATTGTTGGTTTGTGACATTTGGGGTTTTTAAAACAAGGTCTTCAATTCTAGACATCGAAAAATGGTGAATCGGTTATATTTTCGGGTTTATCTCTTGTTCAAATACCTTAAATAAACACAAGATAAGGTTATATCCCTCGCTTCAGTAACACTCATGCATTGGAAAGCGATGCAAGAAATAATAATTTTGTGTAAAAAGGATTATCAGTCTATTTGAAGGTATATTTTATATTTGCTTTCACACCATTTCCCCGTAAAAGCTCTTGGCCCATTTCACACATATCTTCCAAATCCACACGGCACGGTAAAATTAGGGTAGGATGACATTTGATAAAAACTTTGCGACGTAGAGTATGCCGATGATGCGGTTATACGAGGGTTGCTACTTAAGTTATGAGACAGATGAGTAAAAATAAATATTTATAATCGAAAATGGCTTAATTGTTTTTTTAAATATTCTCCTTGAAGATCAATACACTTTTGCATGCGTTTGAACCAATTTTCGAAGCACTTTTTCCAGTCCAATTGAAGTACCTCCAAAACATGTGATTTTAACGTATCAACCGCTTCTTCAGGCGTCGAAAAACGTTGACCTCGCAATTTATTTTTGATATGCGGGAATAAGAAAAAAACATTGGGTGCCAAATCAGGACTGTACGGCTCAGGATGACCCATCGATTCGATGTTTTGAATGCTCAAAAATTCACTTGTTTGAGCTGATGTGTGACAGCTTGCATTGTCATGGTGGAGAATGATTCGTCTTCTGCAATTGGTTTCCCTTATTTTTCCAAACTCTTCTGGCAAACAAATCGTGGTGTACCATTCAGAATTGACCGTTACACGTTGCTCTAATGGAACGGTGGCGACATGTCCAGTTATTCCGAAAAAACAGGCGACCATTTGCTTCGTGCGCGAACAACTTTAGTTGGATTTTGCTCGTCTTGAAAGAACCATAGAGTCGACCGTGGTTCAGTTTCTGGTTCATATGCATTGATCCATGATTTGTCTCTTGCCACGATCTTATGGACGTCTTTAAAAGCACCACGATTTAATTTTTAAACATTTGTTTGCACTAATCGACACGAGCCCTTTTTTTGAGCGATTGCCAAATTATGCGGTATCCAACGCGAATAAATCTTTTTGACAACCAAATGTTCATGCAATATTGAAGTATGCGAGTGGAACTAATGACTAAGCATTCCTGAATCTCACGGTATGTCACATGACGATCTTGCAATATCAGTTCACGCAAAACATTGATTTTTCTGGCACAACAGCCGATTTTGAACGACCTTTACGAAATTCGTCCTGTAACAAAATGCGACCACGATTGAATCCAGAAAACCAGCGAAACACGGGGACTCGAGATGGTGCTTCATCACCAAAAGTCGCAGCGAGTTGATCGGCACGCTGTTGTTGTTATAATCCACGTCGAAAGTCATAGAAAATCATCGCACGAAAATGTTCACGATTTAGTTCCATTTTTTAAACAAAATAAAAATTTTAAGTATCTGTAAACAACACAAATATTACTTGTATGACAAAACGTTCTGTATAGTTTTTTTGTTTGAATTCTTTAGAAGTTATTTACAATTTGCTTTTTAATTCAATTACTTTTATTATATCCATATAAAATTATTTTTTTCTTTTTTACTATGTAAAGTTTCACTTTTTATTTTGCATGGCAGTATGCTTCTTATTGTTTCTAAATGTATACAAAAAAGCATTGTTTATCTTGTAAATTTTTACGCACTATGTTTGTACTTAACTGTATATTTTTTAGTAAATGCCCCTTGGGCGTATTGTAAAATTAAATAAAAAATAAATAAAAAATTTAAAATGCCAAACTTTACGATGACAATGTCAGATTTATTTATTTATTTATTTTGTTCATTAACGCCCAAAAGGCATTTACAAAAAATAAAAATAAAATACATGTTAACATACTAAATAATAAACACAGAATATAACGAAAAAACATGTGAAATTAGTTAGAAAGGATATAATAAAAAAGTTTGGAAAGTAAAAAAAAAAAAACAATAATAACAAAGGTATGCAAGAAAAAACAGTAAGCATATAAACAAAAAAGCAAAGCTAATGAAATAAATTATGTAAAGCAAAATCAGTCAATAAAGTGTTACGGTAAGCAAGAAAGACAAATTTAAGTTAAATTAATAAACAAGCAAGCATATATTATCGCGAAAAAGGAAGAAAAAAAAATATGTATATATGAAATGCGTATTTGCAAATACTGCAAAGAAATTTGATATAATAGTAAAAAAAATAAAAAAAACAAGTATAAGGTAATAAAAATAAACAAGTATTTTTTTAATTTATGGGATTGAATTGTCAATAATAGTTTGACGAGCAGCTACAAATAAACTTGATATTGTGGACTTATAAGATAGTAAAGAATTGGACAGAATGTCTGCAGCCGTTCCATAAGTGTTACCTAACCTATGCAGTCTCGGTATCAATGAATTGTTTTGTTGGTTGGGAGAAGTACTGGAGCAATGAAACAATAAAGTACTCCTAGTGTTGACAGCAGGTACTCTAAAATTAATCAATTCAAGTAGATTTGACATATTCACACTTGTGTTGCCAAATCTCAAAACGTAAGTAGCAACCCTCGTAAAAGATTCAGTCGGGGGTCTTCAGGCCACTGTAGATAGCCTAAATAGATACTTCGCATGCATGGGTTCAAAAATCAAAATTGCTAAAACCCATGTACTGTGTAACACTTCATGTCTTGATGCCCAAAATCCCCTGACTCTGTCAAACCAAGTCATCAAAAGGGTCGAGAGTTTCAAATACCTGGGAGTTTATTTATTATTTATTTATTTTATTTTATTTTATTAACATAAACGGCAAATCTGCCTTTTACAAACATTTTTAATATTAACATATTTGGCTTAGTATTTTTTTTGAAAAAAACATGAATTTCCTTATACTCAAGATTTATGAAAAAAAAAATTAACCTAAAAATTATACAGCATATTCAGTGAAAGTTTAAATAATAAAACAGTCTACAGTAAAATAACGAGAAAATAATAAGTACTGTTAAACACAGCTAGGCAAAGTGAACAAAAAACTGTATCTATATATTTAAATATATATTATGAAATGCATGAATAAATAAATATAATTACCACTCACCATCTTTGAAAAACTTCAAAAGGTTTGTTCTATAGGAACAATACCCTACACTAAATATATCAGATACGTGGGAATAACTATTGCAGAGTTCATGAAGTCTATTTAATACGGCATTACAAGTATACACTGTCCGTGAATTGTAGCTACAAAACGGTGGCACCTGTCTAGTCATTCTTCTTCTTATGTGACGGAAAATGACAGCTTTCAAAAAGAACTGGGAGTCGGGCTAGGAATAGCAGGCGCCACATTCATCAGTATGAAGGCTGTCTGGAGATCGGATATTTACTAAGTGAAAACCAAACGCTGCCTATATAACGCCTGCATAACACCTATTCTCCTCTACGGATGCAAATCGTGGCACCTCACGAGGGCCCAAAACAGCAAAATACTGAGTTTTGAGAATAGGTGTCTCAGAAGAATCTTGGGTGTGCGGTGGTTTGACGTCGTGCGGAATGAAGTTATAAGAGAACGGACGCAGCAAGCTCTGGTGACCACTGTTATTAAGCGGAGGCGATACGGTTGACTCGGCCATGTACTGCGGATGCCTCCTGAGTGCCTTTACTTACTGAATAGTAAAATAAGACTTCATTAGGCAATTATATATTTTTAGAATAATAATGTTAGTGAAATCAAATTATTCTACCAAATCTCAAAATGAACACTCCCACACTACCAGAAGTGAAACTAGAATTTGGGCAAAGAAATTTCAAGTTTCTGGGCCCCAAAATATTAAATATGTCACCCAAACATCGCGAAACCCGGATTCAATTAAATAGTTACTGGGTTAAGGTCGAGAAAAATCGGAAAATTTACTTAAAAACGTTCCTAAATAATAAATGGTATAAATTAGTATTGTATTATTTATTCATGCATTTCACTTTGTCTAGCTGTGTGAAACAGTACTTATGATTTTCTTGTTGTTTTACTGTAGAATGTTTTATTATTTAAACTTTTTACTGAATATGCTGTATAATTTTTAGGTTAATTTTTTTAATATAAATATTGTATAATTTTTAAACAATATTTATCTCTGTTGTAATATGTTAATATAAACAGCTCCCCAGGGAGTTGTCTCCAGTCCTTGTCTACAAAAATTTGGACAAACTCAAAATATTGCTGATAAATAATTATAATTAATTAATTATTGAAGTATACAAATTGAAAAAATAACATTTTCAGGCGTTGCCTAGTATGTAGGTGAAATAATTCAATTAGATGAATCTCACCTGCATAAATAAAGGTTTCAGCTCTTTAACTTCACAAACATCAACAGATGAAAGAATTGAAGGAATATAGATGTTCAAATATAGGCAGAATGGTGAATGTTACACAGTGTGTAAAGTGGCCACTTAAACCAGCCATTGACGGGTCATAAGCCCTGTAGATGCCTAGACTTCTATATTACCTTTTCTTAAATGTTCTTCATCTCTGTTGTAATATGTTAGTATAATTTTTAGTTTATTTATTTTTTTATAAATCTTGGGTATAAGGAAATTCATGTTTTAAAAAAAATATATATATATATATATATATTAAGCCAATTATATTAATATTAAAAATATTTGTAAAAGGCAGATTT
The DNA here is from genome assembly GCF_059751315.1 of Micrasema longulum. Classification (NCBI taxonomy): domain Eukaryota; kingdom Metazoa; phylum Arthropoda; class Insecta; order Trichoptera; family Brachycentridae; genus Micrasema; species Micrasema longulum. Next base: position 827 of record NW_028280141.1, on the reverse strand, counting down.
GCCGTTTATGTTAATAAAAATAAAAATAAAATAAAATAACTGTATAAAAAATTAACTAGTAGGTAGTCATGTTATTGTTTATTTTGCATAAAAATGTCTGCCTTAAAACAGGTTGTACCTAGTTTGGCAGACTAGACATGATCCAGAGAAATCTATTACCTAACTGTGTATGTATATAATAATTAATTCAAAGAAAACCAAACTTTTGCACATAAGATCACCAAACTATAAAACTCACACAACACCGTCAATTTTATCACATAACTATACGTGTATACATAGTGATATTATGCAACCGTGCATGTGTGAAAATATTGAAAATATTGAGCAGTATGTTTATTTAGGTTTAACTATAGATTGTAATTTTAAATGGGATGTACATATTAGAAAATTGTGTAAGCGATTAAGAGCAATAAGTAATAGAATGTACATATTAAAATATTATGTCCCTGTTAATACTTTACGAATTATTTATTTATCTCTCTCTGAATCAATTATACGATACGCCATAACTTCCTGGGGGTTATCAAGTGAAACTAATATTAATTTTATTCAAACCTTGCAAAATTCTATGATCAAATTGCTACTACATAAAGATGTATACCGCCAGAGACACAATATTTCAATATCATTAATGTATAAATCTGTAAATAAATTATCTGTTAGGGCTCTACTTTGGTACAAATTAATTTGTCAGCATGCGTCGCACTCCGAGTATAAACTCAAGTTGGTACATGATTACAACACCAGGTTTACTAGTATGGAAGGGCTAGCTGTTCCTAGATACTGCAATAAATATGGCAAAAGGACACTGCAATACAGTATAC